>NC_056746.1:1344630665-1344713165 GCF_019279795.1 Protopterus annectens
ACATATATTAATAATAATTTCATTAGATTTGGGGGCAGGCGGAGTAGTCATTTGATCAAGTTCATACATTGAACCTCGATTTATATTTTCACCCACCACTTCTCTCCTAATTTCTATGCGTTTAGGCCAAGAGATTATATTGCCCATTTGAAAGTCCCTTATGTCTCTGGAGAGCTTATGTTTTCTGTAGCTTCCAAACTGCATTCATATACAAGTCCACCCAACATCTTATTATAAATGAGACTAGAGTCTTTCAAAATGGTGAAGTGGAGATTTCATTTTCTATTTATTTCATCTTGTAAATCTTTCTCTAGTTTCAAGATCATTTATCATGGATATATAATCATAACTTAATTTATGTTCAGTTCTTGCCATCTTTTAAGTAGATCATGATAACATTGCCATGAGATGGCATTTTTAAAATCCTAAGGCCCCTGGGAACAACACCAAGCTGAAGATATGTGGAGAAGCTGAATCATTGCCATTGTAACTTTTTTAAAATCGGAACCTTTCATTCAAATAAATTAATGCGGACAGCACAGTTGTCTTACAGCATAACAGTATCCCCATGTAGTAACTCAGTTCTGTTCATATGCACTGAGTAATAATTTTACAGCATTTGCAGAGTCTGTTTTTTTCTTTGTTCTGTTAGCATGAAGTCTACAAGGAATTTATGTGCTACAGCAATGAACAGTAGGGCTGACTGCACATGCATGCCATGCATTACTTTTACATTGATATAAGCGTGGTTTCATTGCCATAATCGTAGAAAATATCATAATAATATCACCATTATTAATCTGTATCACTGACAGAATATGTGATTGTGAGTTATTATACATGTTCTGCATGAACACGTGTACAAGTCTAATGATTATTCAGTAATACATTAGGTAATCAAGTTCCCTTTCCTCAAAAATTGCCACTTTTTGGAGGTATTAAGAGAGACAGTGTTACATCTGTAATTTGCAATATGAGCAATACTGGCTAGTTGAGAGGTTTGCATGACATATACATGCCACAATCCACACTTGCAGGAATGTAACCCATGACATCAATGTTGTCAATGAGCTGCGTATTTAGTGGGTGCATCACAGAAATATGTATCAAGCATGCGTCTTGTAGAACATCTTGAAGGGAAGTCTGCACTGTCAACTCCTAATAGTTATGCATCACAAATACTTATCTATGGATGATAAGTTGTGTGGAAGCTCGCTGCAGCAAAAGTGATACACTTGAGTAAATCTTCCCTGGAAGACATGGGGTGAGGTACATGCAAAAGGGTGCATTGTACTCAATTATTGGTATGATGAGGGCTGACAACAGTGGGACTATAATGCCCTTTGATTTGGATTCACTGCTTATACTCAGGAATTGTGCTACATACAAGGGATTTGTCACCACTGTGGGCACATGCTAGTGGAAGTTCTGCTTACTATCTGCCTGAGTACCCAGGTCATGTACCACTTGGTCTGCTCATAGGGGTGTACTATCTATATTATAATTAGCTTGTATATTTGCTTTCATAAACAAACTAATTATGATTTTTGTTTATCTACGGTGTATCCATGGCTCTGGCAAAAATACTTACTGCATTATACCAATACAATTCTTGAATTCAGTAATCGCCCACAATTTGCAGTTGTCCACAAAGCTGGGTAGACAAAGGATTTGTAGGTTTGTCTTCACTTCTGAGACTTAAATATTGAACAGGAAAGGGCCTAGTACAGAATCCTGAGGTACGAACCTGGTCACTGGACTCTAGCTAGAGGTGACTTTGCACGCTTTGACATTGTGTCCTGTATGTGATCCATTTGTCCATCCACTTGATGATGTTGGTGTTTATGCCCACTTGAGACAGTTTCTCTGTAAAACCTGAGTGTGCGTTTGTGTCAAATGCCTTGGTCAGGTCAAGTTATTCGGGGTGATAGTCTTTTCCTCATACATGCCCTCGGTGACCTTCTTGAAGATGTCAAACATATTTAACAGACATAATGTAGCCTACAAAATCAAACATGGGCTTGGTATGCAGTCTGGAGATTACCTGTTTGCTTTTTGATAAGGTCCATGATAACTCGTTGTTCTGCCTCACAGATTATGAGAGTCAGGAGTATGGGTCTATAACTCCATGCATCAGGTGATGCCCCCCCCCCCGTTTATATGGATTACTGTTGTTGTACACCCTTCTGCAATAACATAGGCAGTGTAGTGGCTGTGTTTAAGTAGGGATCCAACTGTGTCTGCTAGAGCAGGTTTTTAGTCACCCTGTAGGCAACCTAGGATGTTGTCAAGGCCCATTGATTCTGTGTTTTTAGCCTTAGAGAGGGCACAGATGAGTTGTTGTCTTAAGAAGATAAACTGAGTAATGTTTGCATGTATAGTATGGCTGATGGCCAGTGGCAACTGCGGGGTAAAGTGCAAGACAAACTGTCAGCTAGCAGATTGTCTATTTTCTCTGGCTGAGTATGGCTAATGGCATCCACAAACAGCCCTGTGCTTAGTTGTGTATCCACTTAACATTTCACACTTACTTAAATAAATGATTTTTGACAACACCTTCAAATACAGCCTTTGACATACATCACATGCCACACAGTGGTGTTGTTCGCAGTCATACAACTGTACCAATGTTATGTAATTACATCAATTGCACAACATATGCATATATGTATTTCATGGGAAGGCTGTGTTTGAGTGGCCTGATGCCATATAAGGACACATTATAAATGAGTTGTTTGTGGCTCATGCAGAATATTTGCTGACACAAATGACGATATTCACACAGTGGTGCTGCTGAACACCTCAATAATCCTTGGGAATACCAACACAATTGTGCATATAATGAATTTCACAAGATTGTAGTTGAATCAAAATGTGATATTTTTGTATTTATCACAGAATTACATGTGGATGAAACAAGACTTGTGTGTCCATGTAATCAGTATATTATATTGATGTATTTCAGAGTGTTTAATGATGGTAAGTAGACACATGCACACCTGTGCCATACTGAATGAGAACCCCATTGAATGTTTATCTGCTCCACTAAAAAACACATGCTTTAATAAACCAACAATAAACACAGTGTCACCCCATATCAATAGTTTTCAGGAGGCATACTACTACAGCTGTTACATAATGAACCTGTAATGAAATAGCAGCAGTGGAGATCAATACATTACCTCACATCACAGATTGTAATACACTGTTACAGGCCTGCCTACCATACATATACACTTGAACATGGCACCCATTGATGACAGCAACATTGACATGTGAAATGTTCATGGGATCATAGGTCATTACTAAGCTAATGACCAGTATCACATAAAATTCTATATATTATAACATTTAAAGCAAACTCATTATATATATATATATATATATATATATATATATATATATATATATATATATATATATATAAAATGGAAAATAGTAAGGCTATGTGTGTATTTTTGTATTTATTTGATTGCATTACATAGAGCCTCCCTCCATATGTAATGTGTGCACTACCCATTGACAAAATTAGCAATCACATATCAAGTGGTCTGGAAATGGCTTGTTGAGGCTCATAGACGGACTCTACTTCATGATGTGTCTATACATCTTTGACATGTGGATGTCCTCTGTTCCTCTGGAGGAAGAATGTCATGTGGTCAGAGGGAAACAAGGGGTTATTGGATGGATGGGGCTATGTTAAAGAATCTACTAAGTGGTACTGAGATGAAAAGTGATTCAAAAGATCATACAATGACCATAATATACCACCAAACATACACACAGTAGTAGGCTGGGTCTGATTTAACTGTTACGCCTGTGTAGGTATAGAAGCTGAATTCTAGCATCATTGTATCCTGAGAAGAACATACTGGGATGAGTGTTGTCAATAACATGGATGTGTAGTCACATCTTGGTGTGAATTTGTCTCAAAAAACTTTATTTAAAATGATACAAAAAATATTTGAATGGATACACACTCAAGTTCCCTGCTGTCAGATTGGAAACCATAAGTATCTAGCTACAGAAGTTGGAGAACACAGGACTTCATATTAGTGCCACAGCACAAGTTTGACTTGAATAATGTCAGAGTGCACCTTATACAGCATGATATCATCAGTGTATGTTGCAAGAAGATGTTTGGAGGAGTGTCTGACATAGCTGTGGACTCACATGCCATTCTAAAATTGACTTTTAAATGCACACATACACACACACACACACACACACACACACACACACACACACACACACACACACACACACACACCAGTTGACTGGAGAGAGGCTAGAATCCCTACTTAATTATCCACAAAGCACAGTATTCATTGCAAGCGCCACTGCACAAGTCTGGCTTTTCTAGTGTCAGACAAGACTTTATAGCTGATAACATCAGCAGCGCATGTCTGTTAGAAGCAGATGGTAATAGGAGTGTCTCACTTGCTGTTCTAAAATGGTATTTCAGATGTAAATTAACTGAATGCAAACACACGCACTCACAAGTTGACTGCAGTTAGAGTAGAACCCCCCCCCCCACCTAACTATATCCGGAGGACAGTACTTAACACAAGCACCACAACACAAGTCTAGTTTTTAGACTGTCAGACAACACTTTAGACCTGATAACATCACCACTGTATGTTTGTGAGAAGAAAATGGTAGTAGGAGTACCGTACATGCTGTTCTAAAATGGTGTCTCAAATGTGAATTAACTGAACAGAAACACACACACACACACACACACACACACACACACACACACAAAAGTTAACTGCACTGAAACTAGAACCACTACTTATCTACAGAATGCAGTACTTATTGCATGCACCACAGAATGCGTCTGACTTTTACACTATTGCTGGGCAATTTATAGAGGATAACATCATCCCTGGATGTTTGAGACAAGATGTTAGAAGGCTTGTATGATATGGATGTGCAGGCATGTACGACTTTCAAAATGTTTGTTCTCCACAGGACTGGATTGCTGACATTAGGATACAGAATCATACTCTTCTGATGAAACACACACACAACTGTTGACTGCAGTGAGACTAGAATCCCTGCCTAACTAGATACACCAGCTAGAGAACTAAGTACTTAACACAACTGCCACAGCACAAGTCTGATGTTTACACTGTTGCTGGAAAATTTATAGAGAATGACATCATCACTGGATGTTTGAGAGAAAATGTTGGGAGGCCTCTATGAAATGGATGTGTAGGCAAGTGAGACTGTACAATATTAGTTTGGTGACTTGATTGATGATAGTAGGATACAGACTGATGTGTATCTGACTATGCACACACACTTACACATACATAGAGACACACAGACAATGTGGCTGCTGTGGTAATTTAACCCACATGTAAGTATTTTGTTCCCATCTTCAAAAGACAATAGTTAATCTTTGCAACACCCTCGAAGTATGTTTTTGCCTTGTCATAATGATCCTTGTAGATGCTGTCATCATCATTATATGATATGGGTAATATATCCTGTTATGAGAGAGCTGTGCAATATGTGGATTTTGTATTTCCTGTTGTGTTTTCAATTTGCAGGTATAGTTAAAAAGACAACTTCTCGAGCTAGATGCAAAAAGCTGTCAGGAATGCATGTAGAAGAACTGAGACATATGCAGCTGTTTCTCAGTATGTTGTGTACATTACACAGTTATTGTCGCATTCAGACACACACATTTTGTGATCAGCATGGATGCAGCTGTGTATGTACAGTGTATTCATATTTGTGAAGAATTGATGCCCACAGTAATAGATGTATAAGACATTCTTAATCTGCATTTCTGTAGTGTAGGTGACATTTGGAAACTACTACTGATGTACCCATTTTCAAGTGCACGGGTGCAGGGCACACACGTCCGAGTAAACATTTGTTCATTTAGTAACAAGTGCCTTCCCTTTGGTTGTGCTTTTACATGGATTATAATAGGATGAAGAGTAACAAGGCAGTAAACATACTAATTCTTGCTAATCAGCTATTTCCATAAGGCACCAATGAGCAACTGGTTTGGGCTAGTGATGGGAAAGTGTTTGCACATGCGAGATTCACATTTCATGACTACTACTTGAACTTGAGAAGTACTCACACATATTTGCTATGATAGAAATACCTGAGAGATTCTATAGTGCTCAGAATGTAGTTTATATTACAAATGTTGCCAGAATTTATATGACATGAGGGACTATTAGTACTGTTTTCCCATTTGCGTGGAATTAAGCAAGGAGCAAACGTGGGTCTCTGCTTCTCTGAGAACATAATAATACTTCTATTGGTTTACCTTCCTCTGTGCAAACACATGAAGCAGAGAGGCATGGCATTCAGCACTTTGGGTAGTACTGAGTGTAAAAAAATACCTGCTGTCTCTGTTGCAGCTAGTTTTACAGCAGTGAGTTTTTAGCACAAATTATACAGGGTTTGAATCCAGCTGAATTTCATTTTTTAAAACATGTATTCACAATGTAATTAAATAATTACATGCAACAATTTTTGCAAATATGAGAAGGAATGACTAGAGTGAAGTAGATAAACCAAGTATGAAGACCACCATGATAATGCAGCAAACACTTCTCTTTATTTAGAACAAGAACATAAAAAACGATGAGCGCTTTCACGTACAAACTGTACGCTTCTTCAGATCTAATGTATTGCAAAAGCCTTCATCCTTAAGTATCAAGCCAAATGCTGATTAGCATCATCAATTATTCATTTAATCAATTAAGTTTCAAAAGACCAATTTGTAAAACTTCAAGTTAATACCAACTATATGAACGTCATTTCAAAGACATCTTGACAATCTCATGAGGTGTGTGGAATCAACACTTCCCTGCTTATAGTTCATATGAAGCATTTCATTATACTTTACATATATTACAATTAAAACCAATATTGTCATGTATTTCCAAGGTCTTAATCTAAAATGAAACTAAAATGCATGTCTATAAGGACATCTTTAGAACATAAAACTCGTTGTGAAGCAACATGTTCAATTTTTTACGTAAAAATGTGACAGAATGCTGAACCCTTACTGTATATTTCACATCTATATTCAAACTTACATAGCGCGCTGTGAATAAAACAGTACTAGAAATATATAGTCACTTATTAACACAATGACCAAAGAATATGAGCGTTCATGAAAAATGCATATATCTTATAATAGAAACCAACAATATATTTATATGTGGAATATATACTATGTATAAACAAATAGATAAAATCAATAAAATCAACTCATCTAAAGGACGCATCCATATTAAAGTAACGTATGTTAGAGACAATTTAAAATACATTTAAATATCAATACTACTTATGAGACTTGTTAGGCAAAATAGACAAGTATAAATATATGTATTGTATAACAATTAATTGTTAAAAAATATATATATATATCAATAAACATATAAATATAATTAATAAATATATGTAGAAAATGTTAAAAATGTTAAAATGTGTATAAAAACTAGAGAGTAAACCTATGTATGTTTGATTTGCGAAAGAAAAAATAATAATACATATCACTTGTATCTTTCATATGCGCTATTAAAAAATCTAAGAGTCCAATAGCTTGAAACAAAATATGAACATGTATATTTATATGTTTTGAAGTATATAATAATTATATAATATCTATAGTCCCTCAAATCAATCTTATTTCAAACTTCTCTTTTTAAGTATTGATCTAATACTAATGTACTGATTCAGGCCTGGGGCATAGTGTGCTTTAAAGCGAATAATCCATTCCAATTCTATGTTTTCTAATTCATTAAACGTGTCTCCCTTCCTTTCATTTAGATGGACCAGCTGTAATGTCCTAAATTTAAATCCATGCCCAGGATTATTCAAAATATGTTTGGCTAAAGCATTCTTTTGATCATTCTTCTTAATGTCATATGTGTGATTATATATCTGTTCTTTTAAGGTTCTGGTTGTCATTCCTATGTAGAATGCATCACAGTTCTGGCAATTCGCTAAATATATTAAATTAGAACTGGTATAACTAGATCTAAAATTCGGTTTAAATACTATATTCATCCTAGGGTGTGTAAAATTAATGTCCTTTGTAATATAGTTACACATATTACATGAATTGCATGGATATGTCCCAGGCTTATTATGTATAGTCAAACTATTCATTGCACCTATTTGTAGCATATTTCTATCATTATTTCCATTATTCTTTTCAACACATAATAACCTCTTTAGGTTCTTACTATTGCTATATATAAACGTGGGTTTTTCCCCCACTAACTTCTTAGTTTCTTCATCAGTTAGGAGAATGTGCCAGTTTTTATATATTATATCAGTGATAAATTTATTATCACTAGTATACCTAGTTTGAAAGGATATTCATTGTTTACTGAAATGATGTCTCTCTTGTGTATATTGTATATATTTTCTGTTTGCAGCTGAACTGCCAGATGATTGAAGGGACTGTTTTACTGACTGAATCAAACTTGAGCTATATCCTCTCTCTAAAAACATTTGTTCTAGTTTCGACATTTGTATAAGTCTTTCTTCACTGTCCTTACATAACTTATCAATTCTAATATATTGACTCTTTATGATGTTACAAAATATATGTCTGGGGTGCATGCTATTATATTCCAACATTGTATTTTTCCAACATGATTTCCTAAAAATGGTATGATGTAATAGACCATTCTCATCCTTCAGTATGGTGATATCCAAAAAATCTATTTTGGTTGTGGAATGTTCAAAGGTGAACCTAAAAAATGAAGTAGTAGATTCTAAATATTCCACGAACACTAAAAATTCATCCAATGTTCCATTCCAAAAGATTATGATATCATCAACAAAACGTTTATATAACAGCATTTTCTCAAAATTGACATTGTTGAACAAATGCATACATTCCCAGTAATAAACCACTAAATTCGCGTACGTATTCGCACTAGGAGTGCCCATGGCAACTCCCCATTGTTGTAAGAACAAAGTGTTGTCATACATAAAAACATTGTTGCTTAATATAAGCTCTAAAATAGCATTCAGTAAAATCTGTTCATTGTTATTGAATCTATTGCTATCTTTAATAATATGTCTAACAGCCTCTGTACCGTAACTGTTTGGTATAGATGTAAATAAATTCTTCATATCCATGCTTATTAAAAAACAGTAAGCTGGAATCCCTTCTTCAAAATTCTCCAGTACATCTAAATAGTTGATATGTATCTCTTAATATGGATGTAATGTCATCAACTATAGGTCTTAATTTTTTCTCTATATATACTGACATTGTTTCTGTAACCCATCCATCTCCAACAACTATAGGTCGTAGAGGTGGTGGTAATATGCCTTTATGTATTTTTGGTAGCCCCTTTATATATGGGACCTTAGGTTGTTCTACTAAAAAGTATGTATAAAGATCATGGTCAATTTGTCTGCACATTAGAAAGTCATATAGTTCATGATGTACTGTGTAAATTATTTTAGTTAAATCAGTGTGATTTATTTCATTATAGGTATCTGTGTCTTTAAGCATGGTATGCATAGTAGTATTGTAAGTAGAGCTATCTAAAATTACTATCCCACCCCCTTTATCCGCTGGTTTAATTGTTATACTTTTATCACGTTGTAAAGAGTACAACGATTCCCATTCTGAATGAGACATGTTGGTATACAGTCCTTTCCTCTTGTTATTAAAGTAACCATAAAAATCTTTTTCACATGCTTTCATAAAACATTCTGTTACTGGTGTAGGAGTCGGAGTAAATGTACTCTTTCTTTTAAAACTATAAACATTTCTAGCGTCATAATATTTAGAATTACTTCCATTTCTTTCAAAGAAACATTTCAGATTAACATTGCGAACAAATAGCCTCAGGTCAGTTAGCACTTCACTTATGTTACTAACCTGGGCTGGCACAAAGGAAAGACCTTTGTTAAGCAATAGAAGGTCAGTCTCTGTCAAAGTTCTTCCTGACAAGTTAAACACTAAATTAGTCATTCTCTTCTTCGGTTCCTGTTGACATAACTCGTCTGTTCGCCTGAAAACTTTCTCTTTGTCCGCCCTCTGCTCCTGGATCTGCTCTGAAATGTTTTGCGAAATTTCACTGGTAGGGGTAAAAAACCCTCTAGATTGCCTTGTTTGATCTTAGGTATCGCGCCCTGTATGTTGGAACCTTGTTGTATAAGCGCTTGTTGGTTAGGAGGGGGAGTGTCTCTAACATCACGATTCATTGTACTGACGGGTGTTAAAGATGACGTAGGTGCGTCGACCATGGGTGCTGAGTTCCTTAAAGTGGAACTGTCATTAGATAACTGAGTGATATTTCCTTCATTCATTGAACATTCTTCTGATCGATGTGTGTTCGTATTAGAATCAGTTTCAGTTATTATTCCTCGATGTCTTGGCCACGCAAAAACTTGATTGTTGGTAAAATCTGTGTGGTCCCTTTGAGGTTTGCGTGTTTTAATTTGTTGTAACTTATCTCCATATGCAGATAGTTGGCAATACATATTATCTAGTTTCTGCTGAAAGTATTCCCCTTTAAAATTTGCCGTAATTTCTTTCATTAAGGTTTCAACCTGTAAGTTCAGTTCTTTCTCGATTGGGAGGAAATACTCTATAAGAAGTTTTATGTAATTAAACCCCAGATCTAAATTCAGCTGTTGCCACCTTCTGAGCAATTCCGGGTGACTTTTTCCGTATGAAGGCATACAGAGAACTCTCATCCCCCTTGGAATTAATTTAAAATGTAAGCACGCTTCTAGATGTCTTCTCTGCCACATCAGTCTGTATAACTTATATAATGCATTCTCTAAGTCTCTGGATACATTGTTGAATTCTTTCTGTTTATCTAATATCACTTTCTCTGTGTTCATATTGGTTGAGAAAAATTCCATATTAATTAATGGATTATCTTTCAGTTCAAATAAACTGTTCCATTTCCTTACCCCAGTTCGTGTGTCCTGTGCATAATCTAGTTCGATTGCAATAGCATCCATCGTGTGTAAGCAGCCGAGTGTAAGAAAAAACAGCAACTGGAGTATACACAACCTCAGCTAGCTCCCAAAGGTCTTCACTACTAAATCCAAATAAACGTAGTAGATAAACCAAGTATGAAGACCACCACGATAATGCAGCAAACACTTCTCTTTATTTAGAACAAGAACATAAAAAACGATGAGCGCTTTCACGTACAAACTGTATGCTTCTTCAGATCTAATGTATTGCAAAAGCCTTCATCCTTAAGTATCAAGCCAAATGCTGATTAGCATCATCAATTATTCATTTAATCAATTAAGTTTCAAAAGACCAATTTGTAAAACTTCAAGTTAATACCAACTATATGAAAGTTATTTCAAAGACATCTTGACAATCTCATGAGGTGTGTGGAATCAACACTTCCCTGCTTATAGTTCATATGAAGCATTTCATTATATTTTTCATATATTACAATTAAAACCAATATTGTCATGTATTTCCAAGGTCTTAATCTAAAATGAAACTAAAATGCATGTCTATAAGGACATCTTTAGAACATAAAACTCGTTGTAAAGTATAAGTAAAGTATAGAAGTAAAACACTATAGTGAAGTACTGTATAAAAACTAACACTACTCAATTTATGTCAAAAGTACACATATGGATTGGCATATTTATGCATTCATCAGTCTAAATAAATATTATAGGAAATATTTAAAATGAGTGCCTTTATTCTGCTTTAACCGTGGGCTCCCTTAGGGCAGCGGGTTAAAGCAGCATTGCACAGAGGTGACCCCATCATGCCATGGGATGGGAGGAGCCATTCACCTTTGCTCAGAATTGGTGCATGACGCCAAACACCATGCAAATGCAGAGGGCAAAAAGCTAAGGGCTTCATTAGAGAATTATTGTTTATGTGTGGTGTGTGGTTCTGTTTTTGACCAGATTAAAGGTGTGAAAGTGGGATAGATAGGAAAGTGGTGAAATGGGGGCAAGCAGGGGGGAAAAGAACAAATGGAAAACAATAATGGAACGGGCAGGAGGAAATTGGGGAAGAACCACAGGTATCCACTTCAACAAAGATGGGTGACAATAATGCAGTAATGTTATATAGCCAATTGGACCTAATCAAGTGTGTCAAGGAGACACATGTGAAGTGGAGAGCTACGTATGGGGTGATATACATATATATATGTATAATATATACTGTACAGGTGTCTCTTGATTTTAGTTCAGTAAGAGAGGAATATTGGGTAAGGGACATAGGTATGTCAGGATCAGGTAAGTAGGGTAGGTGAGGAAGCAGTTCTAGACAAACTGGAAAAACAAGACAGAGACAGGGATGGTGAGGGACACAAAAGGCTGGGGACACCATGACTGGGGATAAGGAGGGGTCATGGGACACCCATGCCTGTCAACCATGGGAAAAGTAAGAATCTAGTCCTCACTTTCAGAACTGTCATCACCTCCCCCTTCCTGAGCTTGCTGTTTGACTGCTTGACATTTTCTTTTCCCAAACGTTCCGGTGAACACCTTCTCTATTCAGCTGAGGCATGCATCAGTGATGGTTTCCACAACCTCATTCACCATGCCTGGCATCTCCCAGTGGGAGACAAGATCCCCACCTTCTCCAATACTCCCAGAGGGTACCACTGCACTAGCTGTCAGGGTAATGCTACCTGATGTTGAGGGTCCAGGCAGTGCAGGGGCTGCAGATGCAGTACTGCCAGGGTCCCAGATGTGCTGGGTGTCATTGTGGCAGACATTGGAGGACTTGCAGGCTGTCCCACACTGCTGGCCTGCCTCCCTGTGCTGGAAAACATTTTGTTAGTTATCAGTAACTGATGACATCAGAATGTTGTGACCACACATATAAAAATAAAAAAGAGAGTTAAGGGGTGAGGAAACACCAAAAAAAATAAATGAAAAAAGATAATTAGAACCATCATATGTCAGATACAATAAATTACTATGTTATAAATATAAGTTTACATTTACATTAATTATACTTTTTTAAAAAAACACAAACTAGGACTGATAATTGTGATAATTGTTGCAAGCAATCCCTACAATATGCATATATTGCACAAATGCAGATTAAGTTAACAACATTGCATTTATGCCAATTTAGTTGAAAATATTATGTAATATTTTTAAATTGTTTTAAGATATCTTTGTTACCTGTGGGATTTGTACCCACAATATCTGAATACACTATTTCAAGTGATTACAATTCCCTTGAGCTACAGAATGAAACATGCATACTTGATTTTACAGTTAAGATATGCCTGCTTAATTTGTTACAAATGTACAGAAGTGCAATACGTCTGAGAAAATAATTATTTTGTGATGCATATCTACCCATTTTGCTTCTGTTAATCTTTCCAAATGTTCAACATAGGGTTCCTGTTCATTACAAAAATAAGAGAGAGAAAAAGAGAAAAGCATGATGCATACCAGTCTTGGTGTCTTCAACTTTATATATATATATATATATATAAGTATCTTTATCTGTATACTTACACAACTGTGGGATGTCAGCTGTCCCAAACCCATCCAGCAACTGGTTGAGTTGTGCCTGTTTGTGCATTTTCAGGTCATTGAAGTGGTGCATGCATTGTTCTCCAGTGCAGTCACACTGGAGACAGTCTTGGCAAGACTATTCCAAGCCTCTGATTTATACTGAGGCCCAGTATAGTCCCCTTGCAATAGCCTATGGCTGTGGTGCTTTGCAAGAAGTACAGTGAATATTCTGGACTCCTTTACACCCCAACTTTGGACTCTAAATTGGGCACCTTCCTTTCTTGCAGCTGCCATGTCTATACAGGTCATACAGCAACAGTTAAAGTGTTTTCCTGCCAAGTCATGTTATTGCATTTAAGGTTAGTGCACAAAACCACACAATGATGCCAACCATATTTGCGCAATGTGAAGCAGAAAGCAACAAAGCCAAACAGAAAAATGCAGTTTATGAAAAAGGAATGGTGATGTAACAGTTGCCATTAGTTTATGGGTTGTTTTCTGCTGTACCTGTTAGCTGATTTAACTTTGCAGATATGTATTTGGTGTATAAATGTTATGACCTGACACATTTTCTGTGTGGCTTTTCACGTTAATTTGTACAATGAGGAATTCAAACCTAGGTAAAAATAAACAAAACATATGCTTCCAAATAGGTGTTTTTTCATCCTTGCCACAGAAGAAGTGCTTGTCATCAGACATGCTCATTAATTATATGGTCACAGGAAAGAGTGAGTGGTTAACTATGTATGTGTGTCACCTGACAAGGTCCTGGTTTATACATTCATGTGTATCTATTATTGAATTATGAAGTCCATTCTATTGCAGAAAATAAACGTTTAAGGACAGAAACATAATTGTCAGTATACCCTCAGCCACACATATAATTCATATGTTCTCCATTGCTATACAGAGTTATTGTTAATTATAATTATCCTTAAATTGTTGTTTAGTTTTTAAAATTGAGTTGACAAGCATTATAAAATGCGAGTGTGTTAGATTAGAATGCTGGCTCATCTGTATTGTGGACATTAACCTATACCAATTGCCACAGGGAAGGCTGAGCAGCAGGTATATTTTTACAGCCATTACTGAGTAGAGTGTTCTTTGTAACTCAGAGCTTGTTTGTCAGACCTGCTCATTAGATATGCATATACATTAATGTGTTGAGTGGTTAACTATGGATCTGTGTGACACAGAAGTTCAGAAAATTAATGTTTAATTGTAGAACCATAATTGTACTAATAAACACAGTTAAACACTTAATATATATGATACCCTACGTATGGTCAATGTACTTGCTATACATAGTTATTTGCATGTGTAATTATTTTTCTACTGTGAATTTTTCTACAAAGGAAAGTGGAACCGCATTAATAAAACTTGTGAGTTTACTAGATTAGAACACTGGCTCACCTGTACTGTAGCCCTTAAATTACACCTGCTGTTACAAGAACTAGGCAGCAGCTGTACATTTTCAGATTCATTACTGTGTATGTGTGTTGACTGCTGCGCAATGCAGCTTAGCGTGTTTGTATGATGTAAGACCACACATGTTGCAATGTATCCTTTTGTGAAACTGACAATGTCTGCTTACTGTCTGCAGGTGTTCTGGACCTGCAGGTGTTGTGGAAGCTTGCTGACCACAGTGCAAAGCCGCTTAACATGTTTGTGCAATGGAAAGCAAAAATTAACAATTAATCTTTTATGAAATTTACAATATCTGGTCATTGTCTTGACCATTATAATGTGTTTGTGCAGAGTTGAGAAATGTGCAAACAAGACTAACAAATCTCAACATGCATTATTCTTGTAAATAAGTGTTTATTAGTTTTCATCACTAAAAGATAAATTTTGGACTTGAACCTTGATCTACATATACTATCTGCTGTGTGATTCATTGTGTTTACCAGGTGTGCTACACACACACACACACACACACACACACACACACTCACTTGATTCACACCTTTAATTGATGCTGTCTTTATCACAGAAGCAACTTCTAGTGATTTGAATGTATTTCTCTGTTTTACCATATTTGCGCTGAGCCACGTATTGTGCATATATTAATATTTAAGAAAAAGGAAACATAACATTACAAAATACTTTTTAAGACATGTAACAGATTCTTGCACAAATCTGGATTTGAAATGTAAAGCCAGTGAAACTACAAAAGACACTGGGGTGTCTTATCTCTCTTTGCCACAGAAACAACTTTACAGCAGTAATGCAAATCATTGTGCATACAAGAAAATCCCAATTTCTCCACAGTATTAACAAGACGTATATACAGTACTTGTACACTCTCAGTTGTTTATACATGTGTAACTTACATATTTAGTGCAATGAGTGATCACACAGCCTTTTATGAATTTTGTTTTCAACAATGCAGCTCTATCTTCACTTTTTATTGTGTACATTCTTCTCTTATCTGTGCTGTACTCTCACACATATGGCATTTTGTATCGTCATTAAAATGTATGATAAAATTACATGACAGTTTTCAGCAAAGGGAGTAGAGTTTGGCTATTAGTGAACTAAAATGAGAAATGCGTGCTGTTCCTTGCCATTTAAAAGCTTGCTACAGTTACTTGTACACTTTGTAAGTGTATCCTGGGTGACACACCCAATGCAGGTAAGGTAATCTGAATTGAAAAGCTTGCTACAGTTACTTGTACACTTTGTAAGTGTATCCTGGGTGACACACCCAATGCAGGTAAGGTAATCTGAATTGAAAAGCTTGCTACAGTTACTTCTACACTTTGTAAGTGTATCCTGGGTGACACACCCAATGCAGGTAAGGTAATCTGAATTGAAAAGCTTGCTACAGTTACTTCTACACTTTGTAAGTGTATCCTGGGTGACACACCCAATGCAGGTAAGGTAATCTGAATTGAAAAGCTTGCTACAGTTACTTCTACACTTTGTAAGTGTATCCTGGGTGACACACCCAATGCAGGTAAGGTAATCTGAATTGCAAAGCTTGCTACAGTTACTTCTACACTTTGTAAGTGTATCCTGGGTGACACACCCAATGCAGGTAAGGTAATCTGAATTGAAAGGCTTGCTACAGTAACTTATACACTTTGTAAGTGTATCCTGGGTGACACACCCAATGCAGGTAAGGTAATCTGAATTGAAAAGCTTGCTACAGTTACTTCTACACTTTGTAAGTGTATCCTGGGTGACACACCCAATGCAGGTAAGGTAATCTGAATTGCAAAGCTTGCTACAGTTACTTCTACACTTTGTAAGTGTATCCTGGGTGACACACCCAATGCAGGTAAGGTAATCTGAATTGCAAAGCTTGCTACAGTTACTTCTACACTTTGTAAGTGTATCCTGGGTGACACACCCAATGCAGGTAAGGTAATCTGACTTGAAAAGCTTGCTACAGTTACTACTACACTTTGTAAGTGTATCCTGGGTGACACACCCAATGCAGGTAAGGTAATCTGAATTGAAAAGCTTGCTACAGTTACTTCTACACTTTGTAAGTGTATCCTGGTTGACACACCCAATACAGGTAAGGTAATCTGAATTGCCGTTCTGTCTCCCTTCTTCCTACTACTACACTACTAATCATTCACAGTTGCAATCCATTAGCAACTAACACAAAATTAGTGCCTATACTATGTTTACACCTGCTATACAAAGTCAAATGTTTGGGATTCAGCAATTCTAATGAGTTCACACCTCATTTATATCTTTGCTGTGCTCAGAGGCCTGAATCTATACTATAAAAAGCTAAGTTTGGAGCAAGGGAACTTGAAGGTGAGGAGAGTTATGTATGTAGAGAACACAGAAGATTACTACTCATTTTGACTTCTATGCACAGAAGGCTCCTGATCTTGCTAAGGTTTGATTGTATTTTTTCAAGTACATGCTAGATTTGTTAACATGTTACCATATATATATATATTTATATACATGTTAGAAATATGGAACTTTATCTGTATGCACTTCTTCTAGTTTACTGTTGGCAGAGATTTAACTTTCTCAGATAGACAGCCCTTATTAACTTTCATCACAAGTGCTATTGTCACAACTGGTTACCTTATTCTTTTCTTATGTTATTTCAGGGCAGTGTAATGTACTATACTGTCAATCACACAGGGATGTTAGGCTTCTAGGATGACCCACAGACACCTCCAGGGGAGTGTTGGGAACAGTGAGAGGTGACTGGCAATCGTATAAAATTGACTTTTCTGTTGTAAATGTGTACACATATTTTGTGAGAATTGGGTTTAAACCATTGGTGTGTACAACATGTCAAGTGCCTTTTGTTTTGGAGGTGCAGGAGCCATGTACCATTTGTGTGTTGCCACAACAAGATTTATGTTTCAAGAGGTTTGCTCTTGAAATTGTGTAGCCATCCTTTTCTTTCCATGGTAAACAATACATTACTCCATTGTTTTTCTTTGTTTTGGATCAAACATTGGTTTGTATGTGAGTGTGATATGGTACAACCACATAACCTTAAATGTGAATACCTGAACGGTGTGTCTCTTGTGGTTAATAATGAAACTATGTGTGTTAATAAGCAGGAATTTCATCATGTGATATTTATGTGTTGTATCCTTCCCTGTTTTATGTCACATAAGAATATGGAACTCAAACATACAAATCCACGCAAACCACCTTTCAGTGACTCAGAAAATGATATAATAGTGCAAGCATTCAGGTGCCATGGTGCCTTTCTGCTTCACAGAGGACATGAGGACATGGCTGACAGAATGCAGATTTGGAACCAGATAGTCAATGATGTAAATGCAGTGGGGAGGCACAGCAGGACTTATGATCAGCTGTCTATGGGGGGGGGGGCTGTTACAGAGCCACCACTGACACCAAATAAAGCATTTCTGTCCACTGTCAGAGATCCATGAGGTCAGTGGAGAGTGCACAACAGCATGTGGTTGATGTTGGTGCTGCTGCTGTTTGAAAAAGGACAAGTATGTCCCAGCAGGAGCTTCCAGGTAAGCTTACATATGTCAATTTGTAAGATTTGCTTGTATAGTAGAATATTTTTAAGTAACAGTTCATGTGTTTTGTATTTATTTTTTTGGATGAACCTATTGATAAAGTGATAAAGTTAATGTCACATTTTTTTCATTATACAGGGGCTTCAGGAGGATATGTAGTTTTAGTTAAAAGCATTGTTAATAGACATATATGCAAACAATTGTGTATTCACTGTCCCCTGTGTTATTCCAAGTATGATGAATGTGTCCTTATCCTGCTTCAACTCATCCACGATGGTCCTCTGTAGTAAGTGTGGCTTCATCTGCACATGGTAAGGCAAACATTTTTATTTGATTATTGATGACCATTTATCAGAAATATGCATTTATCTGTATGCGTTAGGTGGGTGTCATGAGTGTGTATATTGCTGCACCATCTATGATAATGGCACTGTTTGTTATATAATAAATTTTAGTATAGGTATTAATTTTGTTCCTGTGTTTGTTGCTTATTGTCAGAGTTGATCCTAACAGTGGAAGAGTAAGACACCTGCCACCTGATGTCAGAGTACCGGCAGACTCTGATGATGATGAAGGTGGCCAAATAGAGGCACAGTCAGAATGAATACAGGTTGAATCTGAAACTGAGGTTGGCATTCATCCATCCCTTGTATTTCCATCAGACACACCCAGAAGGCCTACATATAACTTTTCTTGTGATCCCTTAGATATTGTACAGGTTGAGGATAACACACTTTGTCAGCATAGTGTGGTTACAGTGGTTTCAATGTCCATTGACTCTGACCATAGCCAAAGTATTGGTGAGATCCCACACAGAAGGATTATTAGGGGTGCTTGGAGGAAGCCTGCTGTCTACCGTCCAACTGATCCCAGTGTGCCTTTACATGCCACTCAATGTATGTTTAGGGCCATCATGGAGGTGCAGGCACATTCCAATAGGGCCTATGAGGACATGCTTGCAGTTGTAGCTGTGGCACAGGCTGACATGCATGACTGCACCACCGTGTTGCTGATTCAGTGGATCAGATGAATGACACAATGGAATGGTCAGTGTCTATGATGAAACATCTGCTAGGAGGGGGGTGGCATCCACATAGACATAGGTTAGCATCATCTTCTGATTTTAGCCAATGTGGCCATGCCCAATCACGCTCCCATAGTGGCAGAACTTTCACTGCTCCATCATTGGTTGAAGTGTCCACACTCAGACTTAGCAGGCCATGGGGTCATGGTCCTGGGTGTACTCATGATGAGAGCTTATCCAGTAGTCATCAGTCACATTCCCATAGCAGCTGTGCATCTGACATTAGGCATGGGCATGCAAGTGCAACTGGCAGAACCAGTTTTCATGGTCAGGGGAATGATGATGAACTGTTACCTCTACCATGCACGGCTCACACCTAGATGATATACCAGGACATAGAGCTAGCACAGAGCTTGACTGTGTTCTTGCAGACACTAACACACATGTTTCACCTTGTGTGTCCATAAGGACACATAGATATAATGGGTCTATATTACAAACTCGAAGTTACTGAACTTCGAATACCATATGGTCGACTCCATGTGATCGAAGTTCAGTAACTTCAAATACATAATAAAAACATAAAAAAAGGAATTACAACTAATTGCTGTAAGCAGGGGTGCAAGCCTCCCTGCACCCCAACACCCCCCACTACTTAAATATACCAACTCTGAGATCGCACTTCAGCGCAATACAGTGCGGAAATGGAAATTTTCCATTTCATATAATGTAGCATGATCTCAGAGGTGGTATATTTAAGTAGCGGGGGGTGTGGGAGGTGCAGGAGGGCTTGCCCCCTGCTTACAGCACTTACTTTTGTTCCCTTTTTTTTTTTTATATTTTTATTATGTATTCGAAGTTAGTGAACTGCAATCATATGGTGTCGACCATATGGTATTTGAAGTTCAGTAACTTTGAGTTTGTAATATAGACCCACATATAATAGTTACATGGGCCAGTCGTGAGACATACAGCTCATTCTGTCTCAGTAGCCATTTGATACTTTATCAAAATTTCTGCCTGTCTGTCTTTCTTATTCACAAGCATTCATTACCTTTTATGTCAGCCTAGGCCTCCTGCACCCCCCCCCCCCAACAACACTATGTGCAAATGATGATAACTATGCCATATTCTTGAGTTTCTATATTTTGAATTCAGGAATACATAAGTATTTTATCTGATGTTCAGGGAGCATAGCTGAATGAATGCTTAGTATATGTGTTTGTGATGATTTTTTGAAAACTGTACTGCTTTCTTACAGGTTTTTGTAATATGTGAATCTTTGCTACAAGTCACTTCTGTCACACATTGATTTAATTGCTGTAAAAATTACTCACCTTCTACTTAGTTGCATTAACAAGTAACAGTGTGCAAGTATCTGCCATTCATTTGTGTTCTTAGCCATTTCCTATTCCATGTTCAGCACTTACCCTGGTAGTCCAGCAGTTACAATTGTTTTAATTTGGGGCTGACTCTGTGTGATGCCAGTGGTACACAGCCATTACATTGGTAAGTAAATGATGCGAGTGCTGCCTGCCATCACTGTTACTGTATGTATATCCATAGGAAGAAGGTTTTACCCCTTAGGTGCTGACCATGTGTACTATCCATTGCCTGTTGGCCAAGGCAAGGCTATATTCTGCATATCTACATTTACCAACACCCACAGTGCCTGGTGGACCCTCTAACTCCTCACCTGTATGTGGCTGTGGTGACCTTGCCAGTAGTAGTGGGACATGTACTCCTTCCCCTTGGTGTTCCTGCTGAAGCTGTTTTCTCAGAATAATATTGTGAAGGATAGCACAGACAGTAAAAATTTCAGTACAACTACAGGGACTATACTTCAGGGCTCCCCTGATGAATCTAGGCACCAGAACCATGACTTCAGCAGCAAAAGCACACTCTCTGTGATAGTTCTTATTTGAGCATGTGCCTCATTATAGTTTTCCTCATTGGGTGCGTGTGCATTTCTGATGGGTGTCATCATCCACAGCTCTAGTGCATAACCTGCATCCCCCAGTAAATTATCCTGTAGGATATCCCCCTATAAAACCTCTGAGTTGAGAGTTGTGCCAGATAAGAGAATCATGGCGGTTGCCAGCACACACATTCAAGATGATTCCCTTAGTGTCACAAATGACCTGGAAATTAATGGAGTGGATGTCCTTTCTGCTTATGTACACCCTTCCCTGTTACCTGGGTGGTGCTTTGATTTCAATCTGTGTGCTGTTTATGGCACCCAGGACTTCAGCATAGTGTGCTACAGGGTAGAAATCCTGCATAGTTGTAGTTGTGCCTGCAGGTATATGGGGAAACTGTGTGTAGTCACTGGCAAATTGTAGCATAGCATTCAGGAACTGATGTAGGATCCTGGATATGCCTGTGACACTCCGAGCATATCTTCTGCTGGTCTCTGGAAGGTTCTGTAGCTAATATTCTAAGTGCTACACAAATGTTAGTTTTCACAGGTATTGGTTCCCCTTGGTTTGCCCTTTGCTCTTAGTTGAGGACGACAGAGGTTGCAAAGTTCTTGTAGTGTGTCTCTATCCACCCTGTAGTGATCAACAATTTCTACCTCATGCAAACTATGAAAAGTTAAACATGGCCAAAACACCCTTCTAACATGGTGTAAACACCCTTCTAACATGGCCTAAACACCCTTCTAACATGGCCTAAACACCCTTCTCACATGGCCTAAACACCCTTCTCACATGGCCTAAACACCCTTCTAACATGGCCTAAACACCCTTCTAATATGGCCTAAACACCCTTCTCCTTTTTGGCCGAGGTCTACCAGCAGCAGTAGCACAGACTTGGGCCTGCAGTAGCATAGACTTGGGCCTGTTGTACATTCACATGTATAAGAGCAACACCAGCTCCTAACATTCTTTTCAACTACAGTAGCTTCCTTGGCTGTATTCCAGTAGGTTTTGGAATCCACAAGCAAAACCTGCACTGAGTGTACATACTTGCTTAATAGCTTGTGGAATAGCTCCTCCATCTTGGATTGGTTGATTAGCATACAGTTCAGCTGTTTACTCAGTAATTAGCATGCCATGATGTTTACAGTGTCTGCATGGCTCTACACAGTGGGTAGACTTTATTGAATCTTGCCATATGTCTGATTTGGTATAATTATTTAAACTGCAGATATTTTGTATTATTTTTGAAGCTTGTAAAATTATTGTTCTTAAAATGTCTTTAAAATATTTTGTAGCTTTTCTTCCTAGCTCTCCTCTGAAAATGGGCACATACCAGTTAGACTTTCATGTTTGTCAAATGTCAATAAATAAATAAACAAAAGTTCTTTCTCACCTGAAGGCATCTTGAAAACTTGTATCCAACCTTCATTAGAAGCCAGGCAAGCTATAAGCATTCTTCTCCCTAGAAGATAATACATTTTTCTCTCTTCATCTTATTATTATTATTATTTGATGCTCTCACAATATTACTCTACATTATTCTGCTGAGAAAAAAACTTACATTTATTAATCTTGCTAACAACAGAACAAAAATCACTGCATTACTATAAATAAAATCAACTGTCTCCCTCTCTTTGCTAGAGATACATTATTCCTCAGCTCCATCAGATCTAACATTCTCAATGAAGGGTTCTGTCCTCCTGCCTACAGTGAAATTACAACCACAGAAAAAGGTTAGTCTCTCAAGAACTATAAAATGCCTATAGTTGCTAAGGCCTTGTTTTTCTCTATCTTACTGTGAATGGACATTCTCCAAGATTGCTCCAGCCATCTAGAATAATATTCCTACAACCATCAGGAAATGGATCATCGAACATAACACAGTATTATGTGTTCTCAACATGGATGCCAACATTCCCCTCTCAAACTTCGGTCTTGAAGTTAATTTCTTGGCGTCCATGTCTTGAACAGTTTACCTCCATAATGTCGATGGCCACGACGATGAACCCACTTCTGTGAACTCCGAACTGCCTTTCACAAAGCCTTGAATGCCAATATTCAAAACCGCAAACCCCCCCCCCCTTAGGACCCATGTTAGCACTTGTTTGTAGGTGTGGTGCAGTCGAAAATGTCAACTTTCGAAGGTTTGTCGTCTTTCTGAGGTTTTGACAGTATGAATTTTGTGGAAATGGTTCAGCGTTGTGCACGTTCTCCGTTGTGACTGTCGACATTATGGAGGTAGTCCATCTTGAACATATAACAGAGTCATTGCAATCAGAGACCCAATCATAATATATATTCTGGTTTATTATGTATTTCTTTTAATTATATTATGCTTATTTTCCTTCCAAAAGGGCATGATTATAGCTGAAATGGATACTTGGACCATTTCAAACTCAAAAAAAACTTCAAAACTCATTGGTTATGTCCTTGCACTAACCCCGACTAGTGACCTCTCTATTTCTTAGGTGCCTTACCTTCAACTACTTCTAACTTTTTTCTACCACTCCATTTCAGGAAGTGTCAGTTGTATAACTGTTGCTCAGTATGTCTTAAACCTGATTGTAATGTTATGTATGTTTTAACTTTGAAAAGAATGTTATGTTTTGTAAAGTGTTTTATAATAAGTACTATATGTGCTAAATGCTGGTATTGCTTATGACTGTAATCTGCTTGAAACTAGCATTTACTAAATGTTCAATGTGCATTATTATCTTGGAGCTTTTCTCCCCGGGCCTCCGCTGAAAATGGGCATGTATGCAGTCGGAATATCCCGGTCAGCAAATGTAAAATAAATAAATAAATAAATTTCACTTACTCTGAAAAGAAATGTTAAATAAATTAAATAAATGAAATTAGTCAGGAAGTCACTCTATATTTTATTGTTTAAGTTCTTTCCTTTACTGGACATTGAGAAGGAGTGGACTTTATCTTACCTGAAAGGTTCTAGAGGAATGAAGTGTGAGAACCCAGGTAGGTTATCTTCCGCAATATATTTATAAGAATTTTCTGGATCACACAGTAGCAAATCAGGCCAGGTTAAGGCCTATATATTGAATCATTTAAAGATGGCCTGTTTCAGGTAGTGCCATAAAAAATTTGAAATAATTGTAATATTACTTGCTAAATGAAACCACAATAATGTTATCACCATTCCCCCAAGTGAAATAGAGTATTATTTTTATTTCTTTGTAGTTTTGCAAACAATTGTCCTGTCTGAAATGTGTCCTTGAATTTTATACTGTTTATATCTACAGACATACACACACACACACAGATATACATATATCTATATCTATATAAATATATATATATATATATATATATATATATATATATATATATATAGTTTATATTAAAACAATGAAAAGAATTAATATCGAACGCTCAGATGAGCGAAAATGCATATGATCAAAATCGATATTGTGGGAAGCTCTGAGATCGCACTACAGTGAGAAAAGGCCAAATTTTCTGATCTTTACTGTACTGCGATTTTACAATATCGATGTTGATCATATGCATTTTCTCTCATCCGAGCGCTCAATATTTATACTTTTCGTTGTTTTAACATAGACCCTATATATATATATATATATATATATACATATGTATGTATGCGCGTGTGTGGGTTTACTTTTAAATATAGAAATTCCAGTATAAGAAAGACTAAAATACAAAGACCATAAGGTTGAAAGTCCAATATCATGAAAGTTTGCAATCCCAATTGCTAAAACATTGAAATTTCATAACATCGAATTTTGTACTACCTAACATCAATGCATACTTCAAACTAAAAGTATATCCTAAGAACAATATGTCAGAACTTAAAACACTTTGATTTACAATAATACACTACCTCCCGTATTGGTCTAAAAAAAAGGGGCATAGCCTCACTAACTGAAACATAAAAAACTAAAATTATTTTTTTCCTATGCTTTTGCAGATGGGATATGCCCCCATGCACCCCCCATACCCCTCACAAATTAAATATGCCAACCCTGAGATCAAACTGCAATGAGAAAAAGCGTATCATACTAAAACACAATAAATACTCATGTCGCCATCCGTATGAATATCACTTCACTTTTACTGACTGTTGCAAAGGTAGCCGGCATTTACCCAACACCTTTACTATGTATTCTGATATATACTAAGCTACAAAAAAAGCCCCATTTTCTCAAGAAACAATAAAGAACTTAAACCATATATATGTAACACTCTGGCGATCGCTATGCAATCTCTCCTGACAGCTAAACTCTATGTAAAAAACAACTACACACATTATACCTCACCAAATTAACGCAGTCCCCTTTGTTACATTAAACAAGAAATATTTTAAACTTTTAATACCTAAACATGAAACAACAGCCATACCACTCCAAACACATACTAATTACTACCACTTCATTTATTTACTTAAACATTAAATTTACAAAAACTTCACCACCAATACCAGGAACTAGGAAAGTACCTTACACAACATTTTTTATGTACTAAGCAAAAAACCTTAAAGCGACGGAGCAGAATATGACCACTTACCGTTTAACGTTCACATACATACGAATTCTATATTTTGGCACTTCATCTACTAACTTTTCAGTAATGTGATTTTTTTGACCTTATGGTCTTAGTATTTTTGTATACAGTATTCTGGTATTTCGATATAAATATATATATATATATATATATATATATATATATATATATATATATATATATATATATATATATATGAACACAGATCCATGTAGTGAGGCAGAGTAGTTTTCCAATCTTAGGGGGGGTAAGATCTCTATCTCCCATAAGGAAAAACAGTAAACCCCAGGGGAAAACTGGTACTTGTGGGCAACAAAGCTGCTCGCTGAGAATCCTAAAAAAAATCAGGAAAAAAGAATCATGAACTGCAGACAAACTCATTTGAGGCGTCAGAGTAATCAAACAATTATAATTTGTTTATAAATCAAAACTTCTTTATTGAAAAACAAATAGATGAGTGATTTTGCCCTTAATGTTCTTTTCAAAGCAAAATACTCATCCATTTGTTTTTCAATAAAAAAGTTTTGATTTCTAAACAAGTTGTAAGTGCTTATTTGTCCTGAAGCCTCATCTGAGGTAGGCTCCAGTTCATGATTCTTTTTTCTGGATGTTTTAGGATTCTCAGCCAGCAGCTTTGTTGTTCATGTATATGTGGTCAGACAGATGGACATGCACACATTTGCTGTATCTGTTTCTTCATGACTGTGCAGTGTATGAGCATGTGCACGTATCCATCTATGTCTACATTAATATCTTGATATCAGTGTCAGGAAAAAGTTCTTTGTTGACAACTGAGCTCTATTTAACCTGGCAGCAAGATTTTTCAAATGTGTATAGTATCAGAATTGCAGCGTGCAGAAACACATTGACACTGGCGCATTTGTGGACATTTTCTCTCTTATATGATGATCTAGAAATCCCATCCAGAAGTCTATATAAACTAAACTATTTTCTGAATTAAGAATTGATGAAATCATCATGTCCTTGTTTGATCAGTGTCAAAGCAAAAAATCAATCAGTCTTCAAACTAACAGATAATTCAGTTTTCCCTGATTTCGAATGTCCTATTCAGTGTTTATTTTTTGATTGAGTTTACATTGAATCAGTAAAAAATATATTTTTACTTTATATTATTTATGATTTCTTGCAGTTTCCAGATTACTGGACCATGCATAGTATAAGTATATAATAAACCTTAAATTAATTTAAAATCTATTTGAGATGAATATATTTTAATCTTAGATAAATCTATTCATTTCTCACAGTACATTCTGACTCATATTTCTGAGGCAGAAAATTTAACCCGGAGTGCTTTTTATTCAAAATCCCTCATTTAGATGAAGTGATTTGTCATGCACATTTCTCTAAATTTGTAATTCTATGGCCTCATACTAAATTTCTCATAAGAATTTACCGTTGCGTACTGATTTGCAGAAGCAATCATGGGAGTTTATTAATGAGAAGGGGCACTTCATTTGAATGACAGTAACCCTGTTGAGTGCAACAGTTCATTTACTGAGCTCAGTCTGTGTTATTGCTGATATTATATAAAATTCTTTAACCCTTTTTTTGATTCTTTTATGTGTAAATATGGGCAATGTAATTCAAATTGTTAAACAACATAATCTCTGGGTTCTGTGGCATATGGCATGATGGAGCTCTGGCCATGACCCAGATACTCAGGTTTGATTAGCAGCCACAGCATAGAATGACAAAGGCAAGGGGGAGGTGAATGAAGGGGATAGCTCACTTGCCTAGTCTGGAGAGATGGTGAGATTTGTGTGTACTTGGAGACACTCAGAGTGGTGCAGTCTTCCTAGTGAGTACTGGAGAGACCACTGCTTATGCTTCAATAGAAAGTGGTGGATTGCTTGACGAAAGCATCTCATCCAAAAGTATGGAGAAATCCTCCACCAGCAGCCCATTTAATGTCTCCCCCCAATGATATGTTGAGTGTGTGCATTGATAGGTCCAGAGAGAAAATGAAAAAAAAAAAAAAACAGAACGCTAGTATCACAGTTGTACATGCCAAAAAAAATGATTGGATAATTATAACATTTTAAAGATCTGAGAGGACACCTGGTATACATGTAAACCCAGCCCAGCTCAGCCCTCACCAATAGACAAAGATCAACTCAACTCAGAAACCTCACAAAACAAGCTGTAAGAAAACAAGAATGCCAACACATGTTCTGCACAAATCACTCTGTCATGAATTTCCAAATTGATCTCAAGTCAGACTTCCTGTTGCTAATCCAAAATAGCAATAGCAAAAACTCCTACTCAGCAACTGCAGAGCTAAAATCATGATTTTTGAGGACAAGAAAAACCTTAACAAAGCTCCACACTCTGAAAATATGTGATCATAACAAACTCATAGAGAATACTACCCCAGTGAAACAACTAAGCCTTTGGCATGACGCATCCCCAAACTTCTGTCTTCCTACCTAACTAAAGGATAATTCCTTACTATTTTAGAGCAATAAAATATTCACCTTTTTTACCAAGTTCACCAAAATATCACTAGGGGAAGGAATTCTTGTGTCTCAAATCGAATATAGCCTTAACATTGTCGTCTCTGCATCATAAACAAACTCCACAAAAATCCAAAGATTCAGCAAGGTTTCACTGTGTGAAACTTTGAACCTCCTGTGGTCATCTGCATATACATATATATATATATATATATATATATATATATATATATGTATAAAATCTCCCATGGACCTCCACTACAGGAGGTTCAAGATTTTACACAGTGAGGCTTTAACGTTCTTGAAGCTTATCTCTTCCTCTCTCTCTCTATAAACATATATGTATATATATATATATATATATATATATATATATATATATATATGTGTGTGTGTGTGTGTGTGTATGTATATACACACACACACACACATATATATGTATGTATACAGTGGACATAAAATGTGTACACACCCCTGCTAAATGCCAGGTTTTGTGATATAAAAAAATGAGACCACAATAAATTATTTCAAAACTTTTCCCACCTTTAATGTGACCTATAACCTGTACAATTCAATTGAAAAACAAACAAATCTGTTAGCGGAAAAATATAAAAAACATACAATAAGCTGATTGCATAAGTGTGCACACCCTTAAACTAATACTTTGTTGAAGCACCTTTTGATTCAATTACAACATTCAGTCTTCTTGGGTAGGAGTCTATCAGCATGGCACATCTTGACTTGGCAATATATGTACACTCTTCCTTGTAAAAGTGCTCCAAATCTGTCAGATTGCCAGGGCATGTCTTGTGCACAGCCCTCTTCAGGTCACCCCACAGATTTTTTATTGGATTTAGGTCTGGGCTCTGGCTGGGCCATTCCAAAACTTTAATTTTATTCAGGTGAAGCCATTCTTTTGGTGATTTGGATGTATTTTATGGGTCACGGTTGTGTTGAAAGGTGATCATCACCAACATGGGGGATCAGTTTTCCACACCAGAGGTAAAACCCTCTCTGGTAATATCAAATCATGAAGTAATCACACTGGACATCCACATCCCGAGCCCCCCAGTCAACAAAACCACTGTGAAAAACTTTTCAAAAGCAAACTTTACACTTCTCAAGACTGAAGTGGAAAGTTTCAAAGCCCCCTTGCTACAGGATAATGTTATCCAATCTGCAGAATCTTTTACAAGTGCATTCTATGAGCATCTACAGGGATGCATGGATTGAGCCATCCCAAGTAAAACCAAGACTCACTCCTCCAAAAACAGGAAACCATTCTGATGGTCCTTGGCCATAAATAAGCTATACAACAGAAGGAGGAAACTACTACATGACAGAGCAAAATTCCAAAAAGGAAAGGCATCACTGATCATTATTAGCAAGAAACTGCGATCGCTCATAAAATCATCCAAGGCTAGTTTCTAAAGAAAAATTGGCAAGGAATCTAAAGATATCCACAAAGCCTTCTTTAGCTATATCAAACATGTAGGTGGCAACTCTCAGATATGCTTTCAGCTACTGCAAAATGGCAAAAAATACACTGAACCAACTGACATTGCTACCATCCTGGTGGACAAGTTCAGTGCAAACTTCACCCCCCCCCCCTCACCCCCAAAAGGGCCCGTGTCCATCCCAGAAGAATGCAGAAACCAGACTTCATGGACATGCAGGTAAAAACAGCCTTCTCCAAAGCTAATAGCACAGCATCAATGGGACTGGATGGTGTCCCAAGCTGCATCTTACACGAGCTCCAAAAGGAACTAAACCCTCACCTACATTCACTGTTCAGACTCAACCTTACCATAGGCTATGTACCCAAAGAATAGTGTACAGCAACAGTCATCTCCCTCCACAAAGGTGGTACCACAAGAGAACCTGAGAACTATCGCCCTATAAGCCTGACCAGCTTGGTCTGCAAAGCTATGGAGCGAATTATCATGGAACTCATAAACAGAGACATTGGGAACCCCTAGATACTGGACCCTACCCAATTTGGCTTTGTTAAAGGCAGACCCTGCCTCCTCAACCTAGTTGACTTCTTTGAAACAGTTACCAAGGCCATAGATGAAGGGAAGGTAGTCCACACAGCCTACCTGGACCTTACTAATGCCTTTGACACCATTCTCCACTCTGGCATCATAGACAAGCTTACCAGCTTGAACATTAACCCCTATGTCATGAGATGGGTGGTCAACTGGCTCACAGATAGAACACACATGGTCAGAGTTGCAGGTGCCATGTCCAACTCTAAACCAGTCACAAGTGGCATCCCACAGGTCTCGGTCCTGGGATCCCTCCTGTTCAGTATATACATCTCTGAGGTACAGGCAAGCACAGGAGGACTATGGCTGACCAAGTTCCCAGATGACTGTAAACTGGAGGCCATAATCGACTCTCTGGCTGACACAGACATCCTCCAGAAAGGTCTTACAGAGACATATACCTGGTGTCAAAACCATGCCCTCAAGCTGAATGGCAAAAAATGCATCCCCTTTGGAAAAAACAAAGTGCCCACAAATTACCACAGAGGTAGTAATCCACTAGGTATGGAAAATGTAATTAGGGACCTGGGGACAAAGGTAGATAGTAACCTCTCCTTTGATAATCACATTGGCAAAGTGGTTAGTTATTCCTTCTATGTAGCCCACCTAATCATGAAAGGGTTCACCTCTAGATCAAGAGAGGTCATTGTGCCCCTCTACTCATCACTCATTAGGCCCATAATAGAGTACAATGCCCCATTTGGTATGTACCTTAATTGGCACATGCAACAGCTGGTAAGACCGCAGAAGTACTTCACCAAGAGGATCATGGGCCTCAAAGTGATGCCCTATACAGCTCGACTAAAGAAACTCCACCTCTACTCGGTTGCTTACTGCGTACTCAGATGTGATCTATGCCTGACGTATAAGGCCATGTCCAACCCGGAATTAATGGACATGCTCCACCTCAAGAAAAACAAATCTCTTAGAGCCACACGCTCTAGTGAATTAAACCTCAGCAAAGCAATAAACAGGACGTGCTGGAGGAATAGATTCCTGTCCCAGAGATTTCCCTCACTCTGGAATAGAATCCCAGTTGATGTTAGGCAGAGCCCCTTGCAGACTCTCTTCAAGAGGAATCTTGATGAGTGGATGGGAAATTGTAAATTTACCCCTGGGATCACTTCAGTGGCCCTGCTAGACAGAGGCCCAGGAAACTAATTTAAAAGGGAGGCGAAAACCAACACATTCTAGCTAGGCTTATAAATGCCCTTGGGCAGATAGCCTAGTACCTACCTATGAACCTACATGCTCTAGGGACCTAAACCTTGTCACCACAATAAACAGAACATGCCGGAGGGATAGATTCCTGTCCCACAGACTTCACATACTCCAGAATAAACTACCTGTCTATATCAAACAAAGCTCCTCATTAGCACTCTTGAAGGGAAATCTTGATTATTGGATGGGAAATAGGAAATTCACCCTAGGGATCACTTCTGTGTCTCTGCATGACAGTGGCACAGGAAAATAAATTTCTTGGGTGGAAAAGGCCAGGGTACCTTTTTGGCTGACCTTGTATAGGCCCCAGGGCCGATAGACTAGTACCTACCTATGAACCTATGAACCTTTGAGCCTTGCCTAAAAAAAGGTAATATGGGGACAGCACGAGCCTTGGCCAGTATTCAGAAGCATAGGGGTGACAGGTGCAAACCATCTGTAGTGAAGCAACAAGGCTTGTCTATCATGCCATCACAGGCAGACAGAGACTGGATCCCCTTTGAATGACACCAGAAGCTCAGCCAATTGTTGAAGTTTATCATCTTTCTGTTATATTACAGTATCATGTAGGTGAAGGTAAGATGCTACTCAAGGTTTGACCCTGTGTGTCTCAGCATGTGGTGCATCAACCCATATATGATATGGTCATGGCCTATGCATACAATACGCTCACACTACACCTAGTATGATAAGCCTGCTGAGGTTAGCAAATGTGAAAAACACCTTTGTGCAAACTATCAGCAAGTAATGTCTCTATTGCACCCTGTAACTCCATATTGCTTGCTGAAGTGTAAAGACGTACTTAGTTTGGATTAAGAACACCGCACTTGCCAACTGTGTGTGTCTCCCTGGGGAGAAGCAACCCTTTTGGAGACTATTCAAACATCTTAAAAGTGGTATACTCATCTTTGTCAAGTCCGATGTTGTCACCATCCTACAAATATACCCGTGGAAAGGTGAAATCCCAGTAATGTGCATAGTGTGTCGTGTAAATGTGTACTGCTGTAGTATCATAATGTAGTTAGGTAGGGGTTTGAATCCTGCACTTGCCAACTGTGTGTTTGTGTGTCTCCCTGGGGATGAGCAACCTTTTTGTAGACTACTCAAACACCTTAAAAGTGGTATACTCATCTTTGTCAAGTCCGATGATGTCACCATCCTACAAATATACCTGTGGAAAGTTGAAATCGCAGTAATGTATATAGCGTGTCGTGTAAATGCGTACTGCTGTAGTATCATAATGTAGTTAGGTAGGGGTTTGAATCCTGCACTTACCAACTGTGTGTTTTTGTCTCCCTGGAGAGGAGCAACCTTTCTGGAGACTACTCAAACACCTTAAAAGTGGTATACTCATCTTTGTCAAGTCCGATGATGTCACCATCCTACAAATATACCTGTGGAAAGATGAAATCCCAGTAATGTGTATAGCGCGTTGTGTAAATTTGTACTGCTGTAGTATCATAATGTAGCTAGGTAGGGGTTTGAATCCTGCACTTACCACCTGTATGCGTGTGTGCCTCTCTGGGAAGGAGCAACCTTTCTGGAGACTTCTCAAACACCTTAAAAGTGGTATACTCATCTTTGTCAAGTCCAATGATGTCACCATCCTACAAATATACCTGTGAAAAGGTGAAATCCCAGTAATGTGTATAGAGTGTCGTGTAAATGCATACTGCTGTAGTACTAGTACTAGTAGTAGTGTAGTGCTAGTGATGTAGTTAGGAAAGAGTTTGAATCTCGCACTTGCTGACTGTGTGTGTCTGTGCTCCAGGTGTGTGACACCGTTGGCCAATGTGGAGTGGGTTTTGATTTTTATAGTGTATGACATATCACAATGACAACTGTATGTGCATTACACATGCAAGGTAGCTGTGGGGCAAATCCATATACATACATGTGACCTCAAGTATTTCATAGGTGGGTACTCTGCTTTCTCCATGAACGCATGTGTTATCTTTGCCAGAGCGTGCTGGCACTTTCCAGACCTTAGGTCACTTCTGTATGCTTGTGACAAGCTTAGCCACTGCAGTGATCCCTGGGCTATGGCTTCTGTTTCACATCCACTCATCACGGTTTGTATTGAAGAGTGTGAGTGAGGGTTTATGCTTGAGGTATATTTGAAACCTGTTCCAAAGCAAGCAAAGTCTGGTAAAGATGACTAATCATTAAAGGTGTGCAACAACCTCTGTGGATCTGCATGCAAACCCTTTATTGCTTATGCGCTCGACAGAGGGATTTCCAAAACCTTTTGGTAATGTGATTATCAAAGGAGAAATGACTTAACACATGGCTCTATGTATACATTAGTACCTGTTCCACATTTTGGGGGCTACTACCTATGTGGTACTCTGGGGATACTTTGTTTTCTAAAAGTGGATAACTATGCTTTCTTTGGCTTATAGCTTTACAGCATGAGTTTGACACCAGGTATCTATCTGTATGATACCCTTTTGGAGGATGTGTGTGTCATCTGGAGAATAAAGTATAGCCCACAGTATGCATTTTCATTAAACGTGGGCATACATATCCCAACTGTGTTTGCTTGTACCTAAGAAAGCTATATGCCAAACAGGAGTGGTCCCAGGACTGATTGCAGGTGAATACCTCTTGTTACTGGCATCGAATAGTACATGGAGGCTGCAAATGTTACTGTGTGTCCTACATCTGTGCGTCAGTTGTCAAGCTATCATCTACCAATCTTTTATGGTCAATCTGTTGAAGTTATGTCTAATACCAGTATGTGGGATGGGTATGATTTGCTGGTGAGCTATAGCTTGGCTGTGTTGACCTCCCCTCCCTCACCTATAGCCTTGTTGACTGGCTTGAAGTCTACTAGGTGAAGGAGCCATGATTGGTTATTGTGCAGTGTTTGCAGGTTCATAATGTCTCTGTTAATGAGTTCCATAATGCTGTGCTCTATAGCCTTCCAGATAGCATTGGTCTGGCTTATAAGGTGAGAGTTTCCAGGACCTGTTGTAGTTCTACCCTTAATCAATTTATGTTAACATTTGCACTGGGTGTGATGAGGGTGGACAGATTTAAGAATAAGTATATTAGAGGGTCAGGCCAGGTTTTAAGGTTAGTAGACCATGCCAGATAGGCAGGATTAAGTTGGTTTGTACATGTGCTGTGGAGGGATGCAGAGTATATTGTGAAATAGATGCTAAGGATGAAGCCGCAGGTAACAGGAAAATAGGAATGCCTAAAATGAGGTTTATGGCTGTGGTGAGAGAGGACATGCAGGTGGATGGTGTGACAGCGCAAGATGCAAAGGGCAGGAAGACATGGAAACAGAGGATGTACTGTGGTGACCCCTAATGGGAGCATCTGAAAAGAGAAGATGTTGTAGTTCAACCCTTGTGGACTGTGAACACCATTACCGTATGTCATTCTACATGTATGTAACCTGTATAGAGGCTCCATCTGGACAGAGCGTTTAGGTGAGTGGTGACTTCATATGTCAGCTTGTGTATGACACAGCCAGGGACACTGTCCAGTACCATTGCCACTGTGGTGTGGACCTTGTTAAAGAGATGTTTTAACTAGAGTGTCTGTGAATCATCAGGCATTACGTTCTGCAGGTCTGGAAATGTGGCCCTTGTATAGTGACAGAGTGGTGAAATCCGCATTCAAACTGTCTGACAAGGAATTGGTAATGTCAGTCAGATAAGTGTACTTTGTGACCATTTACATTAACTGTGACCCAATCTGAGATTTCCCCTGTAGATTATGAACAACAGTAAAGAAAGCTTTAGTGTTGTCTTTGGAATTGTTGACATTTTGTATTTTGAAGCTTGCCTTGTATGTTTATTAAGGGATTTAATTTTCCAAATGATACTGACCAGAGAGGTTATCCCTTCTTGGTATGTAACTCTTTTTTGGTATAACATCACACCTTCTATTATATATTTAGTTTATGGCAGGGGTCCATGACACTAATGAACTTTTACTGTACAAGTGAGAATTTCTTGTGTTTGTGATAGCACAGTCCATGCAACCCAGTAGGTGAACAGTGTGCATTAATACAGGATTATGCAGCTGGGACACTGTTAACCTTAGTAATGCAAACCAATGACAGATAGGAACAACAGCATCACCCACAGCACAGTGTCAACCCATGTCATACACACATATGCATACTCAAGTTCCAAAACGTGTGTAGTACAATGCATACTGGCCACCAATAGAAACTATGGAGTGTTAACACTGGCCAATACAGGGCATGTAACCCTGCCCATGTGTCCAATATGTGCGTACATGCAGACAGTGCACCTCCACCATGTTCACAAATGTACACCTGCAAACATGTGCTGCACACAGGCCACACTTACTGTCCACTGTATAACACATGCTGACACAACTACACACATCAGCCAAGTGGCACATGGGCAAACAAAACACAATTGGAATAAACACTGGTGGAAACAATACAACATTGCTAATTACAGCTTTAATGCATCATGCCTGCTCAGCTACACCTTCAAGGATATCATTACACTTTACTGCTGACAACATGCTATATATTCAGCCATTGCTATACTTTATCAAAGTCACCCTGTACATCAGCACCATGTTAGCCTGTTCCTGCATCAATGTTACAGATGACAGGAGGTGGCACAGGTTTCATCATATGCACAGGGTGTGTTGTTGGTTTGCCAGAGGCCTACACTGAATCATACAATTAACATGTGTGTGTGTCTGAGTGTGTTTGTGAGGGCCATGAGTACTGTTTTGGGCCAATGTTGATGTAATGTGTGCGGGTATGTGTTTGCCCTAGGTTTCTGGTTTATGTGTGTGTGTCTGCATGCACACAGTTCCACCATGTGGCTGCCATATACGGGGATTTGTGGGACAGCTACTGATTGTTGCTGGCAGGCTTTACAGATCATGTCTCTGGCCATGGATAAGGAACCTGTGCCTGGCAGGGGTGCTACAGAGAGTATCAGGTATTAATCCAGACTGGGTACTATCCTCAGAGGTTGACATATGTCCACTGGATCCAGGTCCCTGCTGGGACTGGCCAGAGCCACATGCACTTGGTCTTCTAGGACGGTCTATGGACAGCCCCCCCAACATTGCTGGGGCTGGTACTGGCACTACGGGAGTGGCTGTGACTTGCTGGACATCCACGGCAACCTCCAGCTGATGTTGCTGGCATACGTCCACATCTCAACCATCCCGCACTGTCCTGACACATGGACATGACATTGTGTAGGACATCCAATGTCTCACCCCAATGTCTATCAATGACCTTAGTGTAATTATGTATGGCACCTGCTAGGTCATGGATACTGTCATTTACAGAGGTGTTATGAGCCCTCTGTACCCTTAGTCCCTGTCTGGTGTACTGCTCCATTCATGCATGTGCCTCCATGACAGCCTGGAACATGCGTGTGGTAGAAAGAGGTGTGGCACGTCTGCCAGGGGCATGATGACCAGCAGTGCTCTGACGAGAACCCCTGGGCATCTGCCTATGTGGTACTGTTCCAGACATCTGGCTATGGCTGCTGTGTCCTGATACATGTGCCATAGATACCACACTGTCCTGGCCAGTGCCAACCATTCACTGTCCCTCAGCTAAGGGCAATGGTGATGTTGGATGTACAGGCAGTATGACTGTGTGCATGGATGGGGTGGAGACTTGTGTACTGTCAATTAGTGGCCCAACAACAGACCCTGACAAACCTGCCTGTGCTTCAACACACCTATCCTCATGATCACTGTCTGTCTCAGTGACATCAGGTTCCCTGCTGTACTGAACCAGCCCCACCTCAGCACCTGTGAAAGAAAAACAGGAAACACACTTTAAGACCTGAACATGATGTCAGAACACATGCACACATGCACATGTACACATGTACACATGCACATGCACATATGAACACACACACGTATGCGCATGCACACATGCACATACCACATGCACATGTGCATGCACACATTCACATGCACACATGTGCACATGCGCATGCACACATGCACATGCACACATGCACACATGCGCACACACAAATACACTCCTCCCTAAAGCAGACAAACACACAAACACACACACACACACACACACACACACACACCAGCAATCTCAGAACATACACAATTACAGGTAATGGTGGGGTACAGTATCACAAGCAAAACAGTCATATCACACATATCAGCATGCAGGACATGTGTTGCTCAACAGCATGCAGTGCAAGTGTAGACAGTCCTTGTTACTAACACTATACATGGCTTTGATGCATGTGTTTTGTTATTAGGTGATTGCCCCCCCCCCCTGGAATGCAATGCATACATGGACACAACATTGCTGTGCAAGTATTCAAAACTCTGTAATGTACTGTGCACCATAACTCACAGGTCTACATACCATGACTGGATGTGTATCTGTGTGTCAGATAGGTATCTAATGCTGATTACAGCTTTGCTGTGTCTTTAGCAAATAATTGTGGACACAGTTTTAGCACATGCATGATGAGTATTCACACAACATCGTCAGTGGTGCATGTATATTTGATGGAATACCATTCGTCCACATACCCAATGTACAGTAGTTATGGTGAGTGTAGATCATATTGTGGACATGCCAGTGTCATCCATGACATGGCATGCTAAAACACAACTGCATATTTAAATAAACATCACACATACCCAATGTGTGTCATATGACCTAGCCACTCAATAGAATCACAAGACATATATGTATCAGTTGTGCAAATGGTGATTGGTATGCATATTGTTTAGAGGTGCATATGTTTGCACACACACAACATTGAGGTGTATAGCAATGAAAGCTATGTGTAGTACTTTGGTTACAATAACTGGATGGGGTGTAGTACCATAGGTCATCATCATGAAGCATCATGTGGTCACTCAAGGCTAAAAATGTTTCCCAAACCAGCACTAATCATGCTGTATCAGAACTGTACTACCTTGGCTCCATTCACCAGTTCACAACCAGTTGTTACATGGGTTTGTAAGGAAGCCAATAAGGAGCATTCCCTGACATGAATGTGTAGTGTGTTGCAGAGTGTTTAAATGCCCCATGATAGGCCTCTACCCTTCAGATATATTATGTGTAATGTGTGGATGAGATTCTGGATACTGGAGTGTGTCTTTACAGAGGGTTTGTGAATCCTTTATGTGTAGCATATTAAAATGCTCTGTGTATGACATAGTTGTGTATGTTATGTGCATGTTGAGTATCAACTTTGCCTATCCAATGGTCACTACAGTGTAGCCACATTTGTTTGAGATGATCTGGGTATTGCATGTGTTTGAGGCAGCTAATCACATTAGTAGGATGTGCGTGGTCTTACACCAAACATGCACAGCATGCATTATGGGTAGGTGTGTTACATGTGTGCATGGCCTACACCTTAACTATGACATGCACTTTTTATTTACAATAATAAATGTAGAACACACTCACCAGCATCTGTCCACTGCCTTGATGTCACCCCAGAGGGACCTACGTAGAGATGAGACAGTTTGTCAGTCCACAACTGTGGCATTGCTACTGTGTGTTTACAATCTTACAGTAGAACAACAGTTTACATTCACAGGCCTACAGATTATGTTCAAAATGATCAGTATTGCACAACAACAGGCTCCACATCTTCTAACTACACACTCCACATCTCACATATGCATGATCTACCAATACAGATAACAGTAGTCTACAGATATACCATGTTACCTGTATGCTCCATGTGTGGTTGCTGGGTGGCTCCAACCTCCATCATGGTGTATGTCTGCTGCTGTTGTTGTTGGGCAGGTGCCACAAGGCTCAGGAGCAGCTCCTCCACTCTGGTGAGGGGGGGGGTGGATATTAACACCACCTCCTGTTGCAAGCTGTTGTCTCCGCACATCAGAAGCATGCTGATGGACATATCTGAGTAGATCACTGCAGTGGTGGTGTACCTGCTCATATGTCTGATTATGCAGGCCTACCTCATTGACCCACCGGACAACATCTTGCCGCATTGCAGTATGCTCCTGCTGGTTCTGGCTGATTCGTGAGAACATTAGACTGTAGTGCTGAATCATACAGCTAGTAATGAGCTCATCTTCAGCACTACTATAGCTGGGATTTCTGTGATGTGCCATGATCCCTGGAAGACATAAAGAAAAAATATGTCTGAGCAAGTCATATGGCACATTTAACATTATACAGTACAGATATCACTGAACTGCCATATATAGCAACCTATTAGCTAACTGAGAGTGAAACATTTTAAATACCACTTATCACTGCTCACCCCACAACTGCTTGAAAGTGCCTGGCTGACTCTATCTAAGAACCATGTTCTGCACAGCAACAAAATAAAATCACTATATAAGACTATACAAGAGTACCTGGCACACTGTATGCAACACAATGCACCACCTAGCCACAGCAGATATACATCAAGCTGATGTGTAAAGAAATATGTCATCCATCACAATGAGTGTAAGGTCCAGTAAATGCATTACTATTATACCACACAACTTGTTAATGGCAAACTCGTGGCCAAAATATGTGCACAATTGGGAATATAGGTCGCATACTGCTGTAGTCCACTATAAATTTTGCTAGATACACAGTTATATGTTTTACCACACATATGACAGAGGACATACAGAGCCCCTCACTAATACTCTTCAAGAGAAACCTTGACGGGTGGATGGGAAACAGAAAATTTACCCCGGGGATCACTGCACTGGCTCTGCTGGACAGTGGCGCAGGGAACTAATGGCTCTGCTGGACAGTGGCACAGGGAACTGATGGCTCTGCTGGACAGAGGCACAGGGAACTAATCTAAGGGGGTGGCGAAAGCCAACACATTTTGGCTACGCTTATAAATGCCCTTGGGCAGATAGCCTAGTACTTACCTATGAATCTATGAACCTATGTTACAGACATACCCACACACACATCAGACATAATTATAGGACACAAAGGTATGGCAACCCAGATAAGCTTTACGTGTGTACTATACAGTACTGTGTGTCAGTACTTACAAAACATTAATCTTGGGGAATGTAATCTGTGATGAATACAGGGACCACACAAAACAGTGGATGCAAGCAATGTGGACATACACCATACTTTGCTGTACAGGCCCATAGCTTCAAGTAGTACTACAGTACACACAGGATTTGAATTCAACATCAGTATCAGTCAATAATCATAGATGTAGTGCTTTAGCCTCCAATGACACGCCCTCAGTTAAAACCAAGGGACTTAATCACACTGTATGCCATAGCACTTTTTCTGCCTAGCAACAGAATACACAGCTTTTGCTGGGATCAAAGCAAGGACCCATAATACCATGACATAAACAGTTTCCCACTAAGCTATCCCACACATTGATCATCACAGTCAGTCAACAGTACATAGAATCTATTGCAACAAGTAGATGTAGGTGTGTATGAGTATATATGACTCTCTCTCTCTCTCTCTATATATATATATATATATATATATACACATCCATTGGTGTACATATATATATATATATATATATGTAGGCACATATACATTTCACCTTTCATAGTGGGAATATTAATTATACAAAGGATGTGAGGTATACAGTAATGTAATAATATCGCACAGTCTTGTGAGAAATGCATTGAAAGTGCTCACAGCCCGGGTAGCTTTAGCAGGCCTCACTTGCTTCAACATTGCAAACTGAACAAACCACCCACACTGTTTAACCACTACATGCCATAAACCAGCACTGTATGCTGTCTTGTTCATCAGGCACTTAAACCTACATACAAATATGCGCATACTAACGTTCACCAACATATATATTTCCACCCTTCACAAACAGTTGCAATATGTCCCCTGCTCTATGCACATATACAGATGTGAATATATATGACACATATATATTTCACCGTATGTGTGTGGCATACACACACAAGGTCCACACTGTTGTAAGTCCCTGGACCTCACAGCTGAACTGTTGGGCCTTGCTGCAACACAAACAGGTGTCACATATGAACACAGACTAACAGTGGGGGGTATATATGGCAACAGATGCTAGATAAGCATACTAGACTGCTACAGCAGTTGCCAATGCTAAGCTACACTTTAATATGACTATCATGCATGTGTTGTTCTGTCATACCCATGTTTATATAATGTTAGCGCTAATCCCCCCAACAGCCATTGGCCACACTACTGTACAGAACACAGATAACATGGATCAGATTTTTGGCATTTAATGCTGAGCTACACATTTCACAGGTATGTCCCACTGCCCACAGGTGCACACTGTATTGTCCATAGCAGTAGTTAAGCAGGACATCTGTGCATAGAAAAGCAGTGCTGCCACATATGAATGGTTCACATTATGTAGACTACTCTTCCAAAACATCTACAACATGCCAGTAAATACACTAAATACATATATGTCACATACCTTTCCTTTGTATGATTTGGTATTATTTATTTTTCTTTTTCCTTTTCTCTGTCTCTCCTTCTCTCTGTCTCTCTATCAGTCTCTGCAATAGAGTGATTGAGTTTGTTGGCAGAGATTGCAGCCTGCTTTTGTAGATATTTGCACATGAGCATGTGATGGCCTCTGCACCAATTAGTGGCCACCATTTGCTAATAGCATGCAGCCTGCTGTGTAGTAATTGCAGTAATCACTGTCATAGCAACCCAGTACTATAAATTGCTAACTCAGGTAGGTGTGGCCCTTTCAGCTTTCCAAGATGGAGATCATCCTTGTTTGCTGTGAACATCATTGTTTAAGACAGAAGGTTGGTATAGTTCTTATATCAGAAGACATAGGTGTAGCCAGTGATTTACATTTTGCACTCAGACCTAAATGTTGCTGCTTCCAGTACCCACCTGTCAGTGTAGAAATGTACTCACCCCTCAAAATGCTAACACAAGATACATGGGAGGATGTGCTTTCTTTTCAAATTTTACAATTAACTGCCATACAAAGCTAGTTATTGAGATGTATTCCTTTGGCACAAGAATTGTTTGTGAACTGCTATACTGTGAATATTCATTTACTCAGTTCTAAACAGTTTGTGCTTTAGTGTTGACATTAGCACAAGCTGCTCAGACAAACTGGACACATTTCAGTACTGTGAGTATGCTTACATACATCCTTGGTAGACCCTGCACACACAGGTATATTCTGCATTTGGGTAGGGTTGCAGAAGTACAGAGAGCGTAAGTAGTATTGTGTGGATTTTATCTTGCTGGACTTACAGGGTTGCTGTGTACATGTTAGTTTATCAAGGCAAGTAGTCTGTCTGCGTAACTCCCAACTGTGGACCTATCCACATAGTAGCCAGAGATTAGCCTGTTATTCTTTGTCTGTGCACCACACAGGTCTTTTCAGCACTAGAGCGATGGCATTGTTACAGTTGGTTGCTACCAGTACATGGCTACATCCTTTTGTATTTCAGTGTTGTATTCCTACATAAGGGTATGCTTTCGGAACTACTTTCAAAGCTATTTGCAAAGTGTGTAACAGCAGAAAGGCTGCTATGCCTCTGTGTTTCTGCCTCTGCCAGACCTCTCAAACACTCAGGTACATATTTGAACAGACTCAGGGAAAAGTAGGGTAAAAGTCAGGGACATCTTTAAAATATTAGTGGCATTAAGTTGAGACTTTGAAAGAACCAGAGCATATGGATTAATACACCTTTTCTGAAGTAAAAAAGTGTCTAGCTCTTAATTATTGTCATTACTCATTACTTGTAATTCACCACCTTTCTGGCCAAAGTTAGTAGTTTTCGGAGGGATTCAGAGGAACAGAACTAATTTTTTTTTTTCAAAATCAGGGACATCCCTGAAAATTAGGGACAGTTGGGAGGTATGGCCTCTGCCCTAAACAGATATGCCAGTGTTTGTCCTGCTATGATACTGTGTGGGGTTTGTAAAGTGATAGTGTAACATTAGTTCCTGCTAGAATGGCTGCTTCTCTTATCACAGTCATGTAATGTAATCCCACACCAACTGCTGGTAAAGATTCACAGAACAAGTTGTGTGGTATGGCATTCCTATTTTTCCTTTACATTCACTCATTCTGATACATGATATATTTATTTCAACACCAAATTGTTATATATCTACTGTGGCTTAGTGGCACTTCATGCAGTGTAGTGTGTACAAGGTCCTGGGTTCGAGACTGACAGAGGTGTTTTATTTTGCTGCTGAGCAGAACAAGGGCCCTCACATACAGAGTGACTAAGGCACTTTTAAGCAGTTGTAAGTGGGTTTGCATGATGCTTAGCAATGCTTAGCTAAGTGCAAACAAGCGCACACATGTGCAAACCCGCAAACTACTGCTTAATAGTGCTTACTCCCGCTAACCCCCGCACTCATTTCTTTGAAAGAAAAGAAAATGGGGAGATAGGAAAGTGGTAAAAAAGGGGCACAAAGAGGGAAAGACAGTAGGGAAAATAGCTCAGGATGTGCAGGACGGGTGTAGGAAAGGTCCATAGCTGCACATTTCTTTAACAGCAACAGCTGTGCATATGGAATAAATTTGGAGGTAAATATGAAACCTTCAACCCCTGAGAGAGGGGTGAGGACAACAAAGTATGTTGTAATGCCAATTAAATTACATTTTATGTGTCCAGGGAACATGTGTGCAAAATGGGCAGCTATGTATGGGGCGTTTTTTTTTTTTGGGGAGCAGATTGTCCTTTTTTTTTCAGGTGAGAGTGGAATGTGGGGTAGGGGAAGTAGGTATATTTGGGGAGGTAGGTTGGGGAGGTAAACAAACAAGACAAACAAGATGCATACAGGGGCAGAATATGACATGTGAGTGAACACCATTGACAGGGAAGGATGTTTGGAAATTGCAAGCCCATGAGCCCACAGATGGCAACAGTGGAACTGAGATCCCCACCCATGGGCAGTCACCACTGCACCTTCACAGCCCAGAGGGTGGCTGTGCTCTGGGCTGTGTAGGAGGGGCAGGCTGACCCAGGAGTTGTGCCACTCGTGCCTCAAGCTGGCATAGAGGTTCTGCAACAGAACGCTCAATCTCTCTATGCAACACAGCCCGGACCGTTCGAAAGGTGATAGGTGGCCCTCCTTCGCCCACGCTTGCACAAGGGGCTCAAGCCCCATCCCCTGCAGCACTTCCACCTGAAGTTGGCACAGGGCCAGTGGAGGAGGAGGTCCCAGGCTGGGCACCAGACCTGCTCGTGCCAGGTGCCATGGCCAGCTGAGGTGGGACAGGTGGGGCCGCTGGGACCAGCCTTACCATATGAACTATGTTTTGGAGAATTTAATAAACATATGGGTTAGTAACAGTCAACAGCATTCCCAGTTAGTTATAACAGCATGCAGAAGTATTCCCATTAACCCAACGCACCAGAGTTTCAACAGCTGACAAGCAAGCATAACACATGCATATATAGAACAATAATGGGCATTACAACAGCATGCAGGTTTAATTGATGGCAACAGGCCACCAATATTGTGGTATGTGAACAGGGCACATGCATAGAAATTAATGCAAATATTTATAAACCAATAGGACATATGTCCCAACAAATGTTTTGAGATTAGACATACCCATTGAGGTGTGGAATTGCATTTTTTATGCACATACAGTTGGGTGGAAAAGATAGCTCAATTAACAACTTATATATCCTTCTAGTTTACACTACATTCCTATTAACCGCAGTTATATGTCCCTTACATGTATTATTACACTACCCAATGTCCTTCTATTGTGCAATTGGATTTTGCTAGATCATTATAGACATGAGTTGTAGCTGACATACAAACTGTCCAGGATGCAGATGTTACTGCTACATATTTTGAGAGCTGCTCACACACACTACTGCTGTGATGGTACACTGACAGCTCTACTTTCATATAATTATCTAGATATGTTCAGGTGAAATTATTAGTTATATGTTAACAGCTCCCTACATTTCTGGCAGCACACTGACATTTCTGGGGAACACAATACCAAGCTACTCATGTGCCAGATTAACCTATACATGCTGGGCATGAACCAAAAGTTAAGGGCTGTAAATATGCATAAAAGCTACTGGAACTCCCTTCATCCACTTTATATGGGATTTGCCAAGTGTGGGTTAAATAACACTGCTTAATACAACAGTACTATTTCTAAAATGCAACAGTACAGCAACATATCAAAGTAAATCGCACAGACACACTCCAGGAATTATACCTTAATTAAAGAATTATTACACCTTTATTTATTGGGTTAAAATACTTTTTTGAAGGCTCTCTCATTTATTTTATATAACAGTACATGCAGAATAATTATTAAATAATTATTATACCTTTATTTATTGTGTTAAAACACTTTTTGAAGGCTCTCTCATTTATTTTATATAACAGTATATGCAGAATAATTACTAACCTGCCTGGTGATGTAGCCTTTGCAGCCTATCTTCATGGGCTTGCTGATTCATAGCCTGGACACCTGCAGCTGTGAAGTAAATGCAGTGATATTGAGACATACGTATCCATAGTATAGACAAGAATAGCAATTCTTAACTTCTTAATCCAATGGCTACTTACTCAGTACTGGGGAATTTGCCATCCCATGGGCCTCCTGGATCCACTGGTCCACTTGATCCTCCTTGCGTCGCTTCAGGTCAGAGTAATGGTGCCTGACCTGCTCACCAGTCCGAGGAATGCCAGTGGCACTGGTGAGATCATGAGCTAGACAGTTCCAAGCCTCGGTTTTGTATTGGGTGCCCTGGTACTGGCCCCGCAGGAGTCTTTCCTCGTGATTGTCGACAAGGAGCCAAACCATTACTTTGTTCTCCTCAATGCCCAATGTTGTGCTCGAAATTGAGTGCCTTCTCCAACTCCAGCCATTCTGACTGCAGAAGGAGGCTACAACCAGTTATGGCAAGTATTCCCACCTGTGGAGCTTAAATATGCCTCATTTCCCGCACTTATTTGTGATTGGCCAGCTTGGAAAAAACTCAGCTGTAGGTACACCTGCTTAGCTGATGTTAGCAATGTTTAATATTCCTTTGATAGGTATGTGTCTGTTGAAAGTGCATGATTATGAAATGCTGTCATGGCTTAGTGGTTATGTACTGTGCCTATAGTGCACAGTATCCCGAGTTCGAGCCCTGTCACTGTTTTTTATTTTCCTACTGGCCAGACCTCAATGGTTAAGGTACAGTGAAGGAGGTGTGGCAGTGTTTAGCCGACTTTGCTCAACTTTGCCCGACGTTGCTCAGCATTGCTCGACATTGCCTGACGTTGCCCGACGTTGCTCGACGTTGCTCTGGTTAGCACAGTGCACAGCTATGCGCAAACATGTTCTGTTTGTGCTAGTTTGCACAATGCGCAGCTCCGCACAAAGACATTGCGCTAGTTAATGCAGTGCTCAGCTACGAGCACTTAAATATAAATATGCTCAATACTGATAAAATGTGCTTAGCAATGCTTTACATTACTTAAAATAATTTACTCATGCAGCAGTATGCATAACCATTTCACCTTCCTATATATATATATATATATATATATATATATATATATATATATATAAATCCGTTCACTACTACATACATTTCAATGCTTTTTTACAAAACTTTAAATAATACATGTCAGGAAATATTTTTGTATACAGATTTCCAACAGAAAATGAAAAGTGTAGTGGTGGGACTCGAACCGGGAATGCCTCCTCTTTGTGCAAAGGCTCTAACAACTACGCTATCGCTATTTCACTTAATTTGCATATATTTTTCTTATCATCCTCTTCGGTGTCTAAACTGCTAACTGTAGCTAAGCAATGGGCAAACCCGCGCAAACACGCGCAAATACGGGTAGCTATATCGGAAATGAAAAAAAAATACAATTCTTTTACTTTTTATATTTGCACGGGGTTTACTATATGGGGAAGTTTAGTGTTAGAATGTACACATGTGAGCGGACTCGCTCATGTAACTAGACATTTCAAACTTGCAGCGGCATGGATTTATGGACTGATCGGCAGTCCGACACACCCCCTACACTCGTCCATGCTCTGTGTTAGTTTTAGAGTTGAGACCGCGCACCCTCATTAATATGCATGGTGCGCTGTCGTCTTACTCTTAGACTGGCTCTTCCATGTAAGACTAATTTAGTCTTACACGGAAGATTAGTAAATCCTGGAGAGTGTCTATAAATATCAAGAACTTCAAGGTCATAATGTGTTAGACAATAGAAAAAGAGGTATGTTTAAATGTAAAGTGTAATCAGTCTAAATAAATAAATATATATTAATATTACAATAAATGCAATTCATCCATCCAGTAAATGTAATTGTTTTATAGTGGATGCTACATATATTGTTACCTGTAATGACTGCCAAGCATTTTATATAGGTGACACTGTTGATGTTTCAAAGATGAGAATACGTCAACTCTTATTCTGTATGTTGGGGTGATGAAACTACTGCATTGCATAAACATTCTACAGTCTGTACACATTTTAAAGGATTTTTTTTCTTTTTTTATATTTGAATAGTGTAATTATTTGGCAGAGATACTGATTAGAATAATCATGCCTTATTTTGTGAGCTATTGAGAATTACTATTACAGGCTGATGTGCCGCCTTTTTAAATAAATTTATCATAATACAAAGTGTTTTGTAAAAGAAACATAATATGTCATGCATTTTTAAATAATTGTAGTGATGCATTTTTTTCATATTTTGAAAAAGAATTTCATAAAATCAATAGTTATTTTTGATGTTGTGCATTATTTGAAGTTTTCTGTGAACAATTAAATGATATTGTTTGTGTCATGGGGCATTGTAGGTATCTTTTGTAACCTCTGTGTTTTTTCTGATTATTATGTTAATTAATTCTGATGAATTTGATGAGCAACGTATTCAGTATATATTCAAATGGTGTTGTAAAGACGACCTTCAATTTTATTTATTTTTTTTTTATGTTATTGTATATGACAGAAATGTTATAGCTGTGTAAAACAGCATGGAGATGCAGATGTCATCTGTGACTTTCATAGTAGTATGTAAATATAGCAGTATTTGCCTGTTGCTATGCATAATATTAATTTGTACAATCAGTAATAGTTATTCATAACTAAATGTCTTGATGCTTGCAGAGTACTAACAGTGTACATATTACACCACAGTGACAAGGCAATAAGCTGTATGGATTTTACCAAACAGCCACATAGCCCATTATGGTAAACTCACCATGGAAATACTGCAGACATGTTCATTCTGCCTGTTACTTAGAAAAACTAATGAAGGTCAACTTATTTTGCTGCATCTCAGAAGGCAGGAATATGCAAACATGTGTTAGTAACAAAATACCACACTCATCCGCTTAAACAGCATGTTTATAAAACTACATGCAACCTGTCCAAGTTTAACCATGAACTATTTATTACTACTCTGTCATCTATTAATTGGAACCGCCTAAAACTGCTCCTCTTGGATGGTGCTGTAAATGAACTCAGTACCCCTTTCCTGAATATGCTAAATTGCCTTTTGTACCTGCTCGAGGAAAAGACTAACCAAATAATGCAGTTCGGCTGTCCAAAGAGAGTAGAATACTAACACATAAAGAAAAAGCATGCAAAGAATGGCAAAATCAATATCTTGAAAACTTCAATAAAGACATCCCTAACTTCTGACCAATCGCTATCTTATCCCCTATTTCTAAATTTCTCGAAAAATGTATCCACCTACAACTTCTACCCTACCTCTTAAGTAATAACCTTCTCACTCCCACACAACATGGATTCCAACCCGGCCACAGCACCACCACCGCCCTCCTCTCCTTCCTAGAAACTGCTAATAAAGCCCCATGACACCAGTCATATTGTGTCCACCCTCCTTTTAGACCTTTTAAAGGCTTTCAACACTATTTCTCACAACCTTCTCCTCACTAAACTCTCTAAACTAGCTAAATTTGTCCTACTCCTCTATCAACTGGTTCACCAGTTACCTATCAAACAGGCAACAAGCAGTCAAGTGGAAAAAAGCTATTACTCCCTTCCTAAATACTCCCACAGGTGTGCCTCAAGGTTAAATTCTAGGTCCCCTTATTTTCAGTATCTTCATAAACGACTTTCACCATGCCATCCCTAACACTAATCTCATCTAATATGCTGACAACTCAACAATAATCTGCTCCACTACCTCAACTTCCTCACTAGCGAAATTAATCCAGGACACCTTCTCCTCTACTGAACAGTGGATGCTAAACAACCATCTGGCACTCAGTGCAAAGACTAAGCTAATGATATTTACCCCTTCTATAGCGATCACCCTCAACAAAAGTTTATTCTCTATCACTAGCCAAAATAATACACCTCTCAAAATAGTCCCCACCTCAAAACTATTAGGAGTCCTCATTGATAATCAGCTAAAGTTTGATAGCCATATACAAGTAAATATCAAAAAAACATATAAGAAACTTGGCTTACTTTATCGCCACAACCGCTACATCTCTCCTCCCACCAGTCTTGTTCTCTCTACTACATACCTTATCCCTTCCCTCCTATGTGGCGCCTCTATCCTTACTAGTCTACAATCTTCCCTCAAGTCAAAACTCTCCTCCTGCTACTACAAAATTTCAAAATTTGCAACTGGCCAGAGATCCTCTACTACCCATCACTGTATTTCCCTTCATCAACTGAACTGGCTTGAGCTTCCCAGTTATCTCACCTATACTCAACCTATTCAAGCACACAATATTATTTTTAGCTCCTATCTCTGCTCCTCCCTTGCCACTACCTTCCAAATGTATCAACCTAATAGATGTCTAAGATCTAACTTCCAAAACCTAATAGAAGTGCACAAACCTGCCCATTCACCATGCAGACATCTTCTATCCTTCTCTCTAGCACGCCTCTGGAATTCTATCCCACCTTTCTTCCATACCACTAACAGTCTCTCTGCTTTCAAGACCTTACTTCCCTCTTATGTAACTTCACAGTGGGAATTATCTTGTTCTCATCCTACATAGCTTCCCTTACCTTTCTCACTCGCCACAAGCTACTATATCTGTAAATAAATTCCTATAGTTTCTATAACTCCTAGCAATAGCAGGAGGAATTATCAGATTGTACAAGACCTGTATTTGCTTATAATTAATTTTCCTCTATTTTTCTTACACCATACTAATTGCTCCCTCTAATGCCAATACACTGCAACTTATTACTTTGTACCTTCCAAATTCTCTCATATTTTGTAATTTTCTAATTTGTAATATTGTAACTTCTATCATTGTATTTGTATTTTGTACTTTTGTATTACTCTGGAGCTTTTCTCCCCATGACTCCATTGAAAACGGGCTGCTAGTGGCCCGATGGACCATCCTGGCAAACAAACTGCAAATAAATAAATAAATAAATAACTTCAGAATGCTCCACAACCATACTAAAAAGCAAATAAATAAAGATAGAAAGCTATACTATAATAACATTCAGAAAAATAGTGAGCACAGCCGTAAAAATTCTGGTCAGACTCTAAGGAAATCTTACATTCTGGCCAAATATTCACAGCTAATCCCTTTCTGAATGACTCACCACTTTAAACAGCAATAGAATTAAACTCTTATTTGACAGATAGTATACAGTCGCTAACCAACATCTATTCCCAAGCCGCCCAGCAGCCACATATCACCACATCCACTTTCACCTTCAAACCTGTGCCCACATCCTATATAAAACTACTCTTAAATAAACTCAAACCATGTTCTACTTCAGCTGATAACATTTCAAGTGAATAACTGAAAATGGAAGCCAATAACATTCTCTATTGCATCTCAATCCTTATAAATATGTCAGTCCAGGAATCTGACATTCGCTCTGCCTTGAAAAAAATCACACATTATCCCTTTACACAAATGAGGAAATTCAACAGATATCACTAACTTTAGAGCTATAGCAATCTTATCGCCCTTTCATAAACAACTGCTAAACTATATTCTAAAGTAAGAAATTCTATCCCCCATACAATACAGCTTCCATTCCTCCCATAGTACTAACATTGCACTTCTAACCTTTATAGATACTGTCAATAAAGCTAGAGATAACTGTGAACTAGTGTCACAGCAGATTCTGATGAAGTCCCTATTTTGGGGATGAAAGCGCCCAATTGTTTTTTTTTTTTTTTTTTTTTTATGTGGTGTTAATAAAGAGTGATTAGTGTTTAGCTAGTGTTTTACAAAGTTGAATCAGTCCTGCCATTTTTCTTCAGTGCTCTTGGATAGGTTTATTTCATTGGTGTTGGGCACTGGTTTGCTCTTGTTATCGTGTTACCTGTCAAATATGTATCAGTCGTAAAATAGCTGTCCACCTGTACCTCCCAGTGACCACTGATGTAGCACAAAGCTCTATCACCAGTCCCCTCCTCTTCAACATTTCCAGCAAGATGCTCCATTATGTCTGAACAGCGGGCCTCCCTAATACAATACACAGATGACTCCACACTCATAGGCATATTAGACAACTGGGCACATCTACAAAAATTACTAAAGGTGCTTTGGTAGCCTCTGAAACATGGCTTTGTAACTTATAGCTCATGCTCAACCACCTATCCCCCCTAAAACTACTTATTTGTTCTGCAAATTCCTGTTTCATGAAAAAACTGAATGTGAAATCCCCTCTTAATAATACAACCATTGAATTCAGTTCTCATAGAAAATTGTTAGGGATGAGAGTGGATGATAATCTTAAATTCATCCTGCATACACAAAATTGCATTAAAAAACTTTACAGAGACAAAATGTTTCTCACCAACACAATTGAAAGTGCACTTACCACTGCGTACCTTCTCCTCTCCTTACTTTATGGCCCTCCCACCCTTACCAATGCCCAGGCATCACATAAAGCAGAACTTGAGCATTGCTTTAATAAAGTGGCTAAATTTGCAGTAAATACCCATTTCAGAACCAACCATTGTATAGGATTAAAAAGCCTAAATTGGTTAGAACTGCCACATCAGCTAGCATATACACAGCTTCTTATCACCTATAAAGTTATCCAACATCCCTCTACTTGTCCAGCACTAAATATAATTTTACACAACTATGTTTCCACTCGGTCATTGTGATGCAATCACCAAAACATTTTTTCTGTCTACAAACCTATCAAATCTGCTGGGCATGGTCTGTACTCATACCATGTTTTTAAGGCCTGGAACTCCAGGGATCTAAACCTTCTCATCACAATAAACAAAACATGCTGGAGGGATAGGTTCCTGACCCAGAGACTCCCCAGACTCTGGAATAGATTGCCCACACATGTCAAGCAGAGTGCCTCTTTGGCCCTCTTCAAAAGGAACCTTGACGATTGGATGGGAGAAAGGAAATTCACCCCGGGGATCACATCAGTTGCCCTGCTAGACAGGGGTCCAGGGAAGTAAATAGTGTGGGAAGAAATAGCCAGGGAATTGTTATGTCTAGGCTTGTATAGGCCCTAGGGCTGATAGCCTAGTACCAGCCTATGAACCTATGAACATATGAACTCCTTACCTGTAACCATCAGGCCAATACCCTCCCTCCAGTCCTCTAAAACCATTCTGAAAGACTCAGTAGCCAAAATCTGGTTGTGTTCTTTCTCAAACTTGGGATAAACAATATCCACAAATATGAACAAATATCTATTGATATCTTACACCTGTTTACTCACCCCCCCCCCTTTTTCACTGACATCTGAACTTCAGTCAACCTCCCTAATCTGATTATGGATCTAAATATGACATAGCCCATTATTTAATCTCACCTCATGCTGCAATTCCTGTTTGTATTATACTAACTTATTTTTAATTTCTCTAAACTGGGTACATTTTCTCCAAATATTAAATAATTAGCATATAAATTGTATTTATTTTTAACCAATTGTGTCAGATTATGTCAGATGTGGTATAATTATTTTTAAGTGTTGATGTTTTGGTCTTAAAATATTTTTTGCAATACTTTGTAGTTTTTCTCCCTGGGCTGCCACTGTAACTGGGCACTACCCAAATGGACTTTCCCAGTAATGAAATACCAATAAATACATAAATAAATAACTGGGGACAGTCTGGAAATCAAACATCAATTTGAACTGATACCACCTTCACAAAGTCCAACAGTGTGTAAGATGCCTTGTACTGATACTGCCCTCACAAAGTCCAACAGTGTGTAAGATGCATTGTACTGATACTGCCCTCACAAAGTCCAACAGTGTGTAAGATGCCTTGTACTGATACTACCCTCACAAAGTCCAACAGTGTGTAAGATGCCTTGTACTGATACTGCCTTCACAAAGTCCAACAGTGTGTAAGATGCCTTGTACTGATACTGCCCTCACAAAGTCCAACAGTGTGTAAGATGCCTTGTATTGATACTGCCTTCACAAAGTCCAACAGTGTGTAAGATGCCTTGTACTGATACTGCCTTCACAAAGTCCAACAGTGTGTAAGATGCCTTGTACTGATACTGCCCTCACAAAGTCCAACAGTGTGTAAGATGCCTTGTACTGATACTGCCCTCACAAAGTCCAACAGTGTGTAAGATGCCTTGTACTGATACTGCCCTCACAAAGTCCAACAGTGTGTAAGATGCCTTGTACTGATACTGCCCTCACAAAGTCCAACAGTGTGTAAGATGCCTTGTACTGATACTGCCCTCACAATGTCCAACAGTGTGTAAGATGCCTTGTACTGATACTGCCCTCACAAAGTCCAACAGTGTGTAAGATGCCTTGTACTGATACTGCCCTCACAAAGTCCAACAGTGTGTAAGATGCCTTGTACTGATACTGCCCTCACAAAGTCCAACAGTGTGTAAGATGCCTTGTTGGATGTGACATTGTTGAGGAATTTGTGCTATGAAATATGCTTTTTTTGGCAGAGACACAAGTAAGCCAATGGACATTAATTCCCTTTGCTTTGTCTTTTGTTGTTGTTCCTTGGCAGTCATGTTCATAACTGCCTGTAAGTCTACCCTCCTACATCCCATTAGATATTGCACTTGGCAGCTGCATGCTATATGGCATTTTATGTGCTATGTAACCCTTTTGAAAACAATTCCATACATCCCCAGAAGGAACAGTCTGATTGGACGGATCCTGTTGCTGTTGTTATTCTAGTATGAAATGTTCATGTCTATTGATACTGAAGGCTTCCTGTGCATAACAAGATCCTCTGGATGCTTATCTCTTAGTGTAAAAAACGCTTCAAGTAATTCAGTTCTAGACACAAATGACACAAATGGCAAACACATAACCATTCTACTTTAGGACTGAAATTGTCCATCAGTGCCATAAAATTTACTTACATGTAAAGATTGAAATTTTCTCTAAATATTCTGGCAGTAATTAAATAAGTGACCCTTCACTCTGCTCCAGAAACATTATTTCTGATGCAAAAGATAAATGCATTCTCAAAGTCCCATGTGAGGTCCTCTTGTGAGACCTCTAATCGGCAGTCATCAGTTACGTTATAATCATATCACCACTTAGATTATAAAACAGAGATCCAAAGGGGGGCAAAAAGCTGTGTGTGAAATAGTTGTCATATTCTGAATGGCATATAATTGTGTACAAGGTCTTTCCTTACGAAGAAAGGTACTGTCAGCGATTCACATACGACAGGATAACTAGTGCATCATGCATTACAAAAGCGCCTTCATGTCTTTTCAACTGACTGCTCATCGTCATCATTAAACTGCTTTTACAAATTTCTACACGTGGGGGTCAGAGTTATGTTAACTCTTGATATCTCTCTCTATTCACTGCCACTCCCCCTACCCTCTCTGCCTGACTGTTACACGTCTTCTCTCACACAATCCATCCACATCTTTGCTGAATGCCCTTGTTCCCTCTTACCTTCTTCCAGTCTATCCCAAATCTTCTTCTCCAGATGGTGTTCTGCTTCTGTGCATGTGCATAAACCACTGTAATCTGTTCTCTTGAACCTTTTCTGCAATTGCAGATACTTGTGCTTCTGCTCTAATGTCCTCATTTCTTCATCTGTATTACAGTGTGCATCCTACCATCCATCTCAGGTGCTTCATCTCTGTATCATTTCTTCATCTGTATTACAGTGTGCGTCCTACCATCCATCTCAGGTGCTTCATCTCTGTATCATTTCTTCATCTGTATTACAGTGTGCATCCTACCATCCATCTCAGGTGCTTTATCTCTGTATCATTTCTTCATCTGTATTACAGTGTGCATCCTACCATCCATCTCAGGTGCTTCATCTCTGTATCATTTCTTCATCTGTATTACAGTGTGCATCCTACCATCCATCTCAGGTGCTTCATCTCTGTATCATTTCTTCATCTGTATTACAGTGTGCATCCTACCATCCATCTCAGGTGCTTCATCTCTGTATCATTTCTTCATCTGTATTACAGTGTGCATCCTACCATCCATCTCAGGTGCTTCATCTCTGTATCATTTCTTCATCTGTATTACAGTGTGCATCCTACCATCCATCTCAGGTGCTTCATCTCTGTATCATTTCTTCATCTGTATTACAGTGTGCATCCTACCATCCATCTCAGGTGCTTCATCTCTGTATCATTTCTTCATCTGTATTACAGTGTGCATCCTACCATCCATCTCAGGTGCTTCATCTCTGTATCATTTCTTCATCTGTATTACAGTGTGCATCCTACCATCCATCTCAGATGCTTCATCTCTGTATCATTTCTCCATCTGTATTACAGTGTGCGTCCTACCATCCATCTCAGGTGCTTCATCTCTGTATCATTTCTTCATCTGTATTACAGTGTGCATCCTACCATCCATCTCAGGTGCTTCATCTCTGTATCATTTCTTCATCTGTATTACAGTGTGCATCCTACCATCCATCTCAGGTGCTTCATCTCTGTATCATTTCTTCATCTGTATTACAGTGTGCATCCTACCATCCATCTCAGGTGCTTCATCTCTGTATCATTTCTTCATCTGTATTACAGTGTGCATCCTACCATCCATCTCAGGTGCTTCATCTCTGTATCATTTCTTCATCTGTATTACAGTGTGCATCCTACCATCCATCTCAGGTGCTTCATCTCTGTATCATTTCTTCATCTGTATTACAGTGTGCATCCTACCATCCATCTCAGGTGCTTCATCTCTGTATCATTTCTTCATCTGTATTACAGTGCGTCCTACCATCCATCTCAGGTGCTTCATCTCTGTATCATTTCTTCATCTGTATTACAGTGTGCGTCCTACCATCCATCTCAGGTGCTTCATCTCTGTATCATTTCTTCATCTGTATTACAGTGTGCATCCTACCATCCATCTCAGGTGCTTCATCTCTGTATCATTTCTTCATCTGTATTACAGTGTGTATCCTACCATCCATCTCAGGTGCTTCATCTCTGTATCATTTCTTCATCTGTATTACAGTGTGCATCCTACCATCCATCTCAGGTGCTTCATCTCTGTATCATTTCTTCATCTGTATTACAGTGTGCATCCTACCATCCATCTCAGGTGCTTCATCTCTGTATCATTTCTTCATCTGTATTACAGTGTGCATCCTACCATCCATCTCAGGTGCTTCATCTCTGTATCATTTCTTCATCTGTATTACAGTGTGCATCCTACCATCCATCTCAGGTGATTCATCTCTGTATCATTTCTTCATCTGTATTACAGTGTGCATCCTACCATCCATCTCAGGTGCTTCATCTCTGTATCATTTCTTCATCTGTATTACAGTGTGCATCCTACCATCCATCTCAGGTGCTTCATCTCTGTATCATTTCTTCATCTGTATTACAGTGTGCATCCTACCATCCATCTCAGGTGCTTCATCTCTGTATCATTTCTTCATCTGTATTACAGTGTGCATCCTACCATCCATCTCAGGTGCTTCATCTCTGTATCATTTCTTCATCTGTATTACAGTGTGCATCCTACCATCCATCTCAGGTGCTTCATCTCTGTACATCAGTATGTTTGTACACCTTAAGAAGCTTTCTTGGAGCTTGCACAAGTGTATAAATGCTGAACACATGCGAGACTGATTGCCATTTTGTAGTAAGCTGTTAAGATGTAAGCAGGGGCACACAGTATGTCTGTGTAGCCTGCAGTTAATCAGTTCATTTATATTTTGTACTGATGCTAGTCATCCTGACGTGTTTTTGTGTAATAAAGCATGTAAATGAACTACCCCACCTGTTTGTCTTTAATGGGACATAAGACGAGCAACATGGTGTCAGAATGGGATCCAAAAACTCAGACTTCAGACCGAGAAGGCACTCAGTTAAAGGTGGAGGAATATAGAGGAGTGCATCATCCCCACTACATGTTTAATTCACAAAAATACATCAGAAACGTATTTCAGGTATCAAAGCTCACTTAAATGATTTCTTATTCACAAAAATACAAAACAAAGCACTCACAATGCTCTAAATGAATTCCTAAGTAAAAGAAACATCTGAAACTGTGACATATTGAAAACTTATTCGAATAACTATAGCAAATGTTTGAAATAAAGTTTGAATTGCATAAAATGAATAAAATAAGGGAAACTACCATATTTTTTTCCAAGTAACTTATAGCATATACTTTGTTCACATTAACTAAAGCTGCTAAAGGTATCTGAAGTATACAGAGTGTTTGCAAGTTTGTGCAGTATTACAGTGCAGTTATTTCACAAAATACAGTCATTTCAGAGCATGTTACACAAAGGAATGTATTTTGAAGAGTTTATTGTGCATTTGAATATTATTTCAAGTACTGTCTTTGTGTGTATGTTCATATATAATTACAAGGGCCATTTTCAGTGTGTTTGGGCATAATTTGTTGGAGTGGCAGATGGATTTCAAAACCCTGGTCCACTTGTCTTTGAAAATAATGTTGCAGAGAACTGGAGCGTGTTTGAGCAAGAGTATGATATTTTCATACAAGCTGCATTTTCTGATAAAGATAACAGTACAAAGGCATTTATTCTGCTTAATTTAGCAGGTTCGGAAGCCATCGAAAGAGAGCATTCATTTGTGAGTGCACCTGCTGTATCTGCAGGGGAGGGGGAAACCATCATATAATGGTACCGGCAGAGTCAAGGGAAGACCTGAGTGCTTAAACCATAAATTTAGAGAAATATGTAATGCCCAAACAAACATTACAATGGAATGGCACTTATTTTACACAAGAGATCAAAACCCTGGAAAAACTTTTGCAGCATATATAACTGACTTGAAAAATAAAGCTGAAACACAGATTTTGTGATTTAAGGCATGAGTTGATAGAAGACAGACGTGTGTGTTGTATTAAAGATGATGCTGTGAGAAAGATTTCCTTAGAGGCAGTGATTTAACTTTGAAAAAGGCCATTGAGATTTGTCAGATATATGAGCTCACAGAAAAGCAGACAGATATGCTTACAAATGAGAACTGCATGCTTCCAGTATTTTCTAGTACTCATGTTGATAGTATGCAGCATGTGGTTAAAAGAAACAGGCCCAAGCACATGGCAGCAACTGTAAACCCTGCAGCAGTCACAGGAGAAACCCTGCACCTTTCTATCAAATTCCAGAGTGTGCATAGTCTCAGTGAAGCGTACAACTGAGTCAGCAAACTCAAAAAATGTCCCTCTACTCAGTTTCATAGTCTACTGTTGTAGTTGTGATGCAAATCATGAACCCAAAAGAGAAAAGTGCTTAGCTTTTGGTCAACAGTGCCACAAATGTAATAAGTGGAATCATTTCAAAAGATCTGGTAAATCAAATAAAGGGCATTCTTTAATAAAAGAGAACATTCAAAGACACAAGTTGATCAATTACAGAGCTGTGACCCTACTTTTTATATTGATGGTGTATCAGTGCTTAATGAAACAGTCAATGCAGTAGATTTATGGGCAAAGAATGAAGTATTTTGCACTGTTCTGATAAATGGAAAACCAACAGAGCTCAAAGCTAACACAGGTTTTAAGTGCTATGCTATGTCAGCAGAAAACTTTGCTAGAGTATATGCTGGTGAGAAGCTTGATTTGGCAAAGTGTGTTAAGCTTGTTGCTTATGGAGATGAAGAATTTCAGAATGAAGGTTCAGTAGTGCTTTCATGTTACTCTGCTGGGAACAGCTATGACTTGCAATTTTATGTGGTCAAAAGGGACATCCAGTCACTATTAGGCCACAGAAACAGTTTGAAAATGGGATTGTTTTCATTTAATAAGGAAGTTCATGTTAGCTTAAAAGACCACTGTTCCAACTTCACCCAGTATATTTTTCTACCTATGCTGATCTTTTTGAAGACAAACTAGACAAACTTCCAGCTGTATACTCCAAGAGCTTAGACCCTGAAGTCAGCCCAGTTATCAGGCCAGCCTGGAAAGTTCCAGTAGCTATGCAGAACAGATTCAAGGCTGAGCTAAATAAAATAGTGCAGGAGGGTGTAATTTGTCCAGATGAAGATCCTACAGAATGGGTATCCTCCATGGTTGTAGCTCATAAGAAAACCTCAGATGATATCAGAATATGCATTGATCCATGAGATTTGAACAAAGCACTGAAAAGACCTCATCACCCAATGCATACAGTCAAAGAAGTCACTGCCATTATGCCAAATGCCACTGTTTATTTCTGTCTTAGATACAAAGAGTTTGTTTTGGCAAATTTTGCTTGACAGAAAATCATCATTGCTAAGTTAACTACTTTCAGTACTCTGTTTTGCAGTGACAGATTTTTGAGAATGCCATTTGGGAAAAATTCTTCCAGTGAAGCTAGTTAGCCTCACCTCAGGCTTTGTGCCCAATGAGTGGCGCACAGCTACAGTTATCCCACTCCACAAGGGGGGATCCACCTTAGATCCTGGGAACTATCGTCCCATCAGTCTGATGAGCCTGAACTGCAAAGCCATGGAATGCATTATCATGGAACTTATAAACTAAGACATTGGCAACCTTCAAACACTGGACCCCACCCACTGTGGTTTTGTAAAGAGCCGATCTTGTCTCCTCAACCTGATTGACCTCTTCAAATCAGTATCCAGAGCCGTGGATGAGGGCAAGGCTGTCCACACAGCCTATCTGGACCTCGTCAAGGCCTTTGACACCATCCCCCACTCTGGAATCATAGATAAACTTACTAAGCTGGGCATTAATCCCTACATCACTCAATGGGTTGCCAATTGGCTTACTGACAGAACCCACACTGTAAAAGTAGGCAACTCAAAATCCAGCTCCAGACAAGTGACAAGTGGAGTACTTCAGGGTTCAGTCCTGGGACTGCTCTTGTTTGGCATCTACTTCTCTGAAGTTCGCAGATGACTGCAAACTAGGAGCCATAGTCAAGTCCCCAAATGATGTGGACATCCTACAGAAGGGCCTCGCTCAGACAGATGCCTGGTGTCAGAGCCATGGCCTCAAGCTCAATGCCAAAAAGTGCAGTGTCATCCCATTTGGTAAAAACTCTGTACCCATTAACTACCAGATAGGCAGCAATCTACTTAACACAGAATGTGTGATAAGAGATCCTGTGACCCAGGTGGACAGTAGTCTCTCCTTTGACAGTCACATCACCACAGTAGTAGAAGAAAGTCTTTCTACGTGGAACACCTCATCATAAAAGGGTTCTCATCCAGGAAAAAAGAGGTCATTGTTTCCCTCTACTCGTCACTCATTAGACCCATTATAGAGTACACTGCCCCTTTTGGTATGTACCTCACAAGACATCTGCAGCAGCTGGAAAGGCCACAGAAGTACCTCACAAAGAGGATTACTGGCCTCAAACAATTGCCCTACACTGACCGCCTCAAAAAACTCCAGCTTTACTATGTAGCATATCGCCTACTCCGAGGTGATCTCTGCCTAACATATAAAGCTATGTCAAACCCAGAGCTGTTGGACATGCTACACCTAGAGTAATCCCAGTCCCTCCGAGCTACATGCTCTAGGGACCTAAACCTTGTCACCACAATAAACAGGACATGCTGGAGGGATAGATTCCATTCCCAGAGACTTCCCATACTCTGCAATAGGCTACCCATCTATGTCAAGCAAAGTTCTTCATTAGCACTTTTCAAGAAAAATCTTGATGAGTGGATGGGAAATAGGAAATACACCCCAGGGATCACTTCTGCATCTCTGCTTGACAGTGACACAGGAAAATAACTTTCTTGTGTGGCATAAGCCAGGGAGCCTTGTTGGCTAGGCTTGTGTAGGCCCTTGGGCCGATAGCCTAGTACCTACCTATGAACCTATGAAGTACAGGCCAGCACTAAGAGACTCTGGCCAACAAAGTTCACAGATGATGAACCTATGAACCTATGAAGTACAGGCCAGCACTAAGAGACTCTGGCCAACAAAGTTCGCAGATGACTGCAAACTGGGAGCCATTATTGAATCCCCAAATGATGTGGATATTCTACAAAAGGGCCTTACAGAAACATATGCTTGGTACCAGAGCCATGGGCTAAAGCTCAATGCCAAGACATGTATAGTTATCCCCTTTGGGAAAAAAACATGTACCCATGAATTACCACATAAGTGGCAGTACACTAAACACCAAAAGTGTGATAAAGGACTTACGGACACAAGTGGACAGTGGTCTCATCCTCGATAACCACATTGCCACAGTAGTCAGGAAATTCTTCTATGTGGCACACCTCATCATTAAGAGCTTTTCATCCAGAAAAAAGGAGGTCATTGTCCCACTGTACTCCTCCCTCATTAGACCCATTATACAGTACAATGCCCCATTAGGTATGTACTTACAAGACATCTGCAACAACTGGAAAGGCCACAGAAATACCTCACTAAAAGAATCACAAGCCTAAAACAGATGCTCTATGCTGACCATCTAAAAAAACTCTAGCTATACTCTGTCACATATCACCTGCTCAGAGGCAATCTTTGCTTAACATACAAGGCCATGTCAAACTCAGAGCTGCTGGACATACTACACTTAAAGAAATCCCAATCCCTCAGAGACACACACTCCAGGTATCTAAACCTGGTCATCACAATGAACAAAACATGCTGGAGGGATACGCTCCTGACCTAGAGGCTCCCCAAACTCTGGAATAGACTGCCCATACATGTTAAGCTGAGCGCCTCTTTGACCCTCTTCAAAAAGAACCTTGACAATTGGGTGGGAGATAGGAAATTCACCCCAGGGATCACGTTAATCTCCCTGTTAGACAGGGGACCAGAGAAGTAATAGCCAGGGAATTGTTATGGCTAGGCTTGTATAGGCCCTATGGCTGATAACCTAATACCAACCTATGAACCTATGAACCTATGTACCTAAGTCTTCCAGCATGCAGTGGAGCAAAATTTTTCTAGGTATCCGTATGCCATTATAGTAGATGATATTCTAGTAGGAGGTAATGGTGAAGCCGAGCATGACAGAAACCTCAAGAAAGTTTTAGAAAGAGCACATGAAGTGAATCTTAAGCTGAATCCTCAGAAGTGCAAGTTCAGGCTACAAGAAGTTACATATGTTAGTCGTTTGTTTATCAGTTCAGGCTTATGACCAGATCTTTCCAAGCAAACTGCAATTCTTGAGATTCCAGCTCCAGACAATGTTCAAGCCCTACAATGTTTCCTTGGCATGGTCAACTACCTAAGCAAGTTCATTCCAGATTTGAGCCAACTTTCAGCACCACTTAGAGAGCTGGCATGCAAAGATGTATCTTGGTCATGGTTAGAACAACACCAGAGAGCATTTGATGTCCTGAAACAGAGAATTGCCTGCCCACCAACTCTCAGATGCTATGATGTTCTCAAACCAGTTACTCTTTCTTGTGATGCTTCAAAGTTTGGTCTTGGTGCATTCTTCAAAAGGGTAGCCCAGTAGCCTATGCATCTAGAACTCTAACCCAAACTGAAAGGCACTATGCGCAGATAGAGAAAGAACCCTTGGCAATTGTGTTTGCATGTTCGAAGTTCCATGATTGTTTATGGTAGACCTATCTAGACTGAAACAGATCACCAACCTCTAGTCACTGTTTTGAGAAAGCCTATGCATACAGCTCCAGCCAGATTGCAACGCATGATGCTCAAATTGCAAAAGTATAATTGCAATCTTCTCTACACAAAAGGAAAACGTCTTTATCTTGTTGATACTTTATCCAGATCATCCAGAAAAATACACTGAACAGCATGAAAATGAAAAACTTGATTTTGACGTCATGGAAGTGAGAAATGTTTCTTCCACGTGTCTTGATGACCTTAGAAGTCATACAGCCTCATATTCAGTTCTTCATAAGCTCAACCGCTTTATCAGTCAAGGATGTCCTTCAAAGCAATCTTTTTACCAGTAAATGTGCAACCCTATTTTCCATACAGAAATGAGATTATTGCCCAAAATTGTGACTGTTCCTTTTGTTCATGAACACTGGTAATAGTATGCGTATTGTCCAGTCAGCTGAGGTATGTCTTTCTCTACATACTGCTATGAGTGCCCTCAGGAGTCATTTCTTCCCTCTCTCATCCATCTTTATCATATCTGATGTGACCTCATCTGAGAGTGCAGCTTTCACAGACTTCATTTTCCTTAATGCTGTTCTTACTTCTTTGATGGTGAGCTCCTCCTCTTCTCTCATCGTAGGCTGTGTCTGGGGCAGAACAGCTTCTGTAGGGTTTTCTTCATTCAGCATATGTTGTGAGTACTCCTTTCATCTGTCTTTGATGTCCTATGGACTGGTGAGCAGGTTATTGCTAGCATCCATTATGAAGGGTGTCTGACTATTCATCTTTCTGTCTTTGTCTTGCAACCAGATATAGTTTATTTGTGCCACTAATGAGTCATTTTCCAAAAGTTGGTAGAGTGCCTCTGATGCCTTGTTCTTTGCTATTGCAACTCCTATGCTAGAATTTTTATTAGCCAACTAGTATTCCTTCATAGTCTGATCCATCTTTTCTGTCTCCCACTTTTTCCTGTAGTTCTTTCTTTTGATGACTTCCTGGACTTCTGCATTCCACCACCAGCTTTCCTTATGTACCTTATTTCCATACGTGGCTCAGCCACGTATCTGTTAATATGTCCTCACACAGGCTGCTTTGAGTCATTGCCATTCTTCTTCAACCCCACCTATTACTTCTTCTTCTTGGGGGGGGGGCTAGAGCCCTGAGTAATACCATGAACTGTTATGCTTTCTCTCCAGTCAATGTCCAGGTCTTCAGCCTGGTCTCTGTTGACTTTAGAGCCTTCTCTGACTACTGTTTTCAACTGATTGTGGCAACCAGTGGTTTGTGCAGTGGGCCAACTGTGTCACTGAATATGACTTTGCAATCACTGATTCTACCTCAGTGCCCTGTCCTTACTAGGAGAAAGTCTACCTGAGTTGCATGTTGGACACCCTTGCATGTGATCTTGTGACTGTCTCTCTTGCTGAACCATGTGTTGGACACAATCGAGATATTTGCCAGACAGAAGTCTAGAATAGACTCTCCTTCTTTTCTGTTACCCCATCCATCTGGAGACAGGCAGTCTTATATCTTGTTCTGTCTCTCCCAATATGTGCATTCAGGTCACCCATTATCAACACCAATTCATGTTGTCCTGCCTAATCTAATAGGTCCTGCAACTGCTGACTGAATGCACTTCTTTCTTCAGTATCACAAACCTGCTGTGGGGCATAGGCTGAGATTATAAATAGTGACCTATCCTTATACTGTAGTCTAATTGCCACAAGTCTGCTACTAAATCTGATGACATCCCTCAATGTCTTTTGAAGCCTCTCCCTCATCATAATTTCCACACCATTTCTAGCCTGTCTTCCTCCTGACTGTGGATCTCAAGCCAAGTGGCTCTACTGCACTGCCCTTCCATCTTGTCTCCTAGAAACCTAGGATATCCAGTTTCCAGCTTACGATCATGTCATCCACTTCCAATATACATTCAATCAGTGAACCTACATGTAGTGCTCATCTCATTTTGAAATATTTCTGGTGTTTATGTAATAGCAAATGGAATTCTTTTTAAACAAAACCTTGCAATCTGAGTAATAAAAGTTGTAATATATTGTCTGTGCCTCTCTGGGAGTGTCTGTCAAAACTGTTGTTAAGCATTTAATGTTTAGAATACGCTGGTAACAACTGACTTAGGTGTGATATCCTGAAAGTTGGGTGGAATTAATCTCATAGCTTCATTATTTAACTTGACATATTCTCACATTGCTATTCTTTTTTGTAACTGGAGCTACTGGTGCACATCCTTCTGTCTGCGCATTTATACTTTCAGTCACACTTTGTGGTTGCATACATTTTAGTTCTACCTTTAGTTTAAAAAGCATTGGAAATGGTAATGATGTGTTTGTGGTCAAAACATATGCAACAGAACCAGACTTTATACTTATCTTTACTGACTCACAGCTAGGAATACGTACTTCACCAAACACATCCACATTCATTTCATTTATCTGGCAATCCGTCTCAACATATATGCCACATTTCTACTAAGCACGCTATTTATGTATTCATAAGTTATGGTGATTCCCTGCCATGAAACCATTTGTCTGGTCAGTCTACCAAAGCCTACTTTTGCTTTAAGGTACACTGAATGTCAACTACACACTCCTTATGTAGCATAAGGCATAAAGGTGATGTTCAGATGTACCATCCTAAGAACTTCTTTGCTTCCAGTCCGAATGCTGTTTTTAACTGTTGGTCTGTTTGCCTCCATCTGTTTTTTGCCTTTTTTTCTGTTTGTTGGAATTCCGGTGATTACTCCTGCTTGCTAATGTCCTCACTGTTGCAGATAAGTACTCAGTTGGGGGTTTTGTTCTTTTCTTGATTTTTTTGTGCTGTTTCAGGGTTAATGTCATCCAGGGAGGGTACAATGCCAGTGTGGGAGACAGATTCCCCATAAAGACCACCTCACTAAGTGCCATTTTTGCCTGGGAGCTTCACATGACCATACATCTTATTCGATTTTTCAGGTGTTTATCCCAAAAACCCTTTGTAGTAGGCTTTCTTCCATTTCATTGTATCTTGAGAACCAGTTTCTTAAGCTTCTTGCTAAAGATACTATGAATAGAACCTCCTGCCCCGAAGGTCAGCCGTCAGGGAAGAAGAAGTTGAAAAAAGTAAGACTGGAATATTCCACTGTCCAGCCTCTGCTGGGTGTTTCATCTGAGGCTGTTACAAATCCAGAGACTTGCCTGGCTGTGTTGTCGGATTTCTCTGCCATATCCGGGTTGGAGGGCAGACAGGATCAGGCAGGCAGCTCATCCAACAAAGCTTTGCAGGCATCCATTTCAGGCGTTCAGGGGAACCACAGTTTATATTTTCTGAGGAGTCTAGGGGGTTCCTCAGTTTTCTTCTTAGGGAATAAGTTCTTACTACAGATGTGGAATGCCATCTGAGCCAGAGCATTCTCAGTTTTCTAGGATGGATGTTTCCTTAAAAAAGAAATAGAAAACTAAACATGTTTCTTCTGCCCCTAGGGATCCCCAGAGTGAGTGGCAGGCCTTCACTCAGGGGTTATTTAATGCTGTCCTGTCATTAATGCCTCTTCAAGAGGTTTCAGTTCCTGACCCTCCTTGGTCTTCTTCACCTAAAAGGCCAAGGAATTGAATTCTTCAAAGGAAGAGTTGGATTCTGATGAAGAATCACTTACTTATTCTAACCAGATTTCTTCTTCTTTGGACCATGGGTCTGAGGAGGAGGACTCTAATTGTCCTGATACTCCTTCTGAGGAAATCTCCTTTGTGGGCACAATCTCTAGGATGACAGAATTTTTTAAGTGGGATTGTGACCAGGTTTCTCATATCCATAAGAGGTACTATGACTTACTGCAGATGGAATCTCCTAAACCTGCAGCTATTCCTCCTGTCTTGGCTACTGTAATAGATGTTTTTTTTTCCAATGCCTCTAAAGCACGTGATTATCTGCCCCCTGCTTCTAAGAAGTCTGATAGGTTTTATGGGGTGCCTGAGGATTATTCCTTTCTGTTCAGATGTCCTGCTGCTGACCCCTCTGTGGAATCTGCAGCCTCTGATAAGTCATCTCAGTTGCTTCCTTTGTCCAAGTTACTGCCCTTGACAAGAACAACAGAACTTTGGATAGGCTGGATAAGAAAGTTTATACTTCAGCTACCCTAGCTTTTAGGCTATTAATTATCAGACCCATATACCTAGGTATGTGTTAGCTCTTCTTTTTCAGGCTTAACTTTTTTCTGATCTTTCATACTCAGAGTAAATCTTCTGCTCTTTCCTTGCTAGGGACTTCCTCTCAAATAGTTCGCCAGTCTATAAAATGTAGTTATGGTGCACCTGATGCCTCTTCTAGGGTTACTGCTTTTGGTTCAGTACTGAGGAGGTAATCTTGGCTTGGGCTTCAACCTTTACCCAGTGATATTAAGGCTAAGTTGATGGATGCTCCTCTGGATAATACATTTTTGTTTGGGGAAGTGGATCTTGGTTTAAATCTCTTCGGAACAAGGGGAAGCTCTTACAGGAGCTTAAACATGTCTTTGTTTCACCTGTGCCTGAATTTCAGAGAAACTACCCTTCTAAGCCAACATTTGCTCAGTGGCAATCTTGCCCTCCTGCGAAAGGTAAAAAGGGTGGTAAATGGGCTCCTCCTGCTAAAGCCATTCTGACTGCAGAGATTCAAAAGCCTTCCTTTCCTGACAAACCAGGTGCTGTCTGACTATCCACCTGTCCCCAGACACATTCCTCTTTCTCTTTGTCTTCGGATTTGAATTACCCAGGATTCTTGGGTTCTGTTAGTCATTCATCAGGAATACTTCATGGTGTGGATTTCCCATCCTTGCATAGGCATTCTTCAGCCTTCTTAGGAACAGCTTCCTCTTTTCCCAGAGGTTCTTCAAGATCTCTTGTCTCAGGGAACTATTCAAGAGGTGCCTGTGTCCCAAAGGGGGAAGGGTTTTTATTCAAGAATGTTTCTACTGCCCAGAAAAGAGGGTATTTGAGACCAGTTCTAGACCTCTCTCATCTAAACACTTTTCTGAAGGTGCCTTCCTTTTGGATGTTTTCCCTTCAGGAACTGTTTCCTCTCTTGCTCCCTCAGGCCATTCTGGTGTGTCTGGATCTCAAGGATGCTCATCTCCATATGCTGATCCATACTGTTTTTCAGGAAGTTTTTGCTTTTCTCTGTTGCTTCCTGGCATTTTCAGTTCTGTACTTTGCCCTTTGGCTTTCTTCTCCCAAAGGGTGTTCACCAAATGCCTTGCTCCTCGGATTGCTTTTTGCAGTTTTCAAGGGATCCAAATATTTCCTTACTTGGATGACCTGCTGATTCAGGCATCCTCTCCCGAGTTCCTTTAGCAAAATCTTTGTTTTGCCAATGCTCTTCTTCAGAGCCTGGGGGTCACGATGTTTTTCTTGACTCCCAAGGATCATGTCTTTCTGGGTTGCAGGATTCAGATGGTGCCAATGCTGTGATCTCTGCCTCCTCCAAAGGCCTTAACTCTCATTTCTTACATTCAAACTTTTCTTCCCCTTGCCTACATTACAGCCAGAGAGTTTCTGAGAGCTCTGGGGTTCATGGTTTCCGCCATTTCTAGTAGTTTCTGAAGTCGGTGTGGCTTTAACAATGCACAGCCTCTAGACTTTACAGTTCCTCTTCTCCCTTATCTCAAGAAGGAACTTCTATGGTGGATTTAGCAGTTATCTCTGAATCCAGAGCTCCCTTTTCATCCTCATCTTCCCTCTCAGGATCTGTTCACAAAAACTTCAGATGTGGGATGGGGAGCAATATTTGGCTCTCTTAAGATTCAGGGGGTGTGGTCCCCTCATCAGCAGAAGCAGCACATCAACAACAAAGAGATGAGAGGTCTTCTGCTGGCTCTTCAGGCCTTTCATCCTCTTTTCTCTCCAGGGCCTCTCAAGGTGTTCACAGACAATACCACAGTCATGTGGTTTGTCAACAAAATGAAGGAACAAGATCTTACCTTCATTGCCAGCTGGCACTTCTGGTATGGGATCTGGCTGTCAAGTATCAAGTGAATTTTCAGTCAGTTTATATCCCTTCACATCAGAACATTGTGGCAGACATTCTGAGCAGATCCTTCACTCAATCCCACAAATGGATGCTTCACAGGGATGTGTTTCTGGACATTGTTCACCAGTCGGGTACTCCTCAAGTAGATCTCTTTGCCTTCCTTCTGAACAGACAACTTCCTCTGTTTTATGCCAGAGTCCCAGGAAGGTGAATGCTCTCTCATTTTCTTGGAAGAGGATGTTTCTTTATGCATTCCGTTCCCTTCCTCTCATTCTAAAACTCCTGTTCAAGATTCAACAGGATGCTCACAAAATCTTGTTCGTGACTCCTTTTTGGCCATAGCAGCACTGGCTCCCTTTACTTCTGCATCTAGCCAAGGACAGTCATCACAAATTACTTCACAGGGTGGATCTCCTCACACAAAATGAGGGATCTCTAATCCATCCCCACCTAACCACAATTCAACTGACACTGTAGGTGAAAGGATTTTGATTCTTCATAGACCACTTTTTTCAGAGTACATGCTGCAAGTCCTGCAGGAGGCCAGGAAACCTACTACTATGACATCCCGCTTATCTAAATGGAAAAGTTTTTTGATTTGGTCTCTATCTCATAACCTAGACCCACTTACTGTGAATGTTCCTTTGGTTGTCTTTTATTAGTGTGAGTTGCTCCATGCTTGTTTGGCCTAGTCTTCTATTAGGGCCCACTTATCAGCTCTTTCTGTGGGTCTGTATTATAAGACTGAAAGTGCATATGTGCGATTACATAAAAGTTGACACACAATGTACAAAACCTAAAAATAGTCAACGGCCACATAAGCGAATTTTTCCCTAGGGGAAAAAAACTTGTGCGGCCGTTCGCTAAAAAAAAAAAAATTAACACCATAAATATGTGGGGGCTTCACACCCCCCTAACTAAATATACCAACTCCAAGATCATACTATAGGGAAGGAAAGGGCAACTCCATGAAGTTGGCCAACTATCTCCTTGCCCTATGACATATTCATTGAATCGCTTAAATGTGATTCGATGAATGTGTCGCTGTTTCCATATTCGCTCAGAAGCGTTTTTGTGCTTCTAATACAGACCACTTTCTGCTTGTCTGCCTTTAACTCCTCCATTAGCTGCTAGATTTTAGGCTAAGCAATTTCTTAAAGGTGCCTTTAATATTAGACCTACCAGAAAGCCTGCTCCCCCTCCCTGGGATCTTAATTTTGTTCTGGAAAATTGACTTAGGCTCCTTTTGCGCCTGCTGTTTCAGCTTCCATGCAAAATTGTTCTTGTTCTTTTGTTAGCTCTTTCTTCTGCCAGACTGGTGTCTGCATTGCAAGCCCTTATGGCTTGTCCACTTTTTTTGATTTTCCATGAAGGCAGGATGTCCTTATGTGCTAATTCTTCTTTTATGCCCAAGGTGGGTAATGAAGTGTCACCTAATCCATTATTTTGCCTACTTTTCTCCCCGTCTGAACAATCTGACAGCGAGAGGGTGCTGCATACTTCAGATGTACATAGATTAAAGCTATCAGAAAATATGATCAGTTGTTTGTTTCCTTTCATCCTAGGTCTTTAGATTGGCTGTTTCCAAGCAGGCTATTTCTACTTGGATTTCAAAGGCTATTTATTTTTGTTACACTTTTCTTGGCAAGAGCCTTCCTTGTTCTGTGAAGGCTCATTCTACTAGAGCTGTGGCTTCTTCTGGTACTTTTTCAAGGCCTTAGACACTGATTCTCTTTTTGAAGCAGCTACCTGGACGTCTGTGCACACCTTTACCAAACACTACAAGTTGGATGGTATCTCCAGAGCCAGAGCTGGCTTTGCTAATGCCATACTTCATGGCTTCTTGGAGTGCTCTGCTGCTTCATCCACCCAGGTTTCTTCTTGAGCTGTGGCACTCTCCCAATTGTAAGGAATATTGCAGTGGTGAATGTAAGGACATAGTACAATTGTGTAAAATCTTACCATAATGGTAGATGTCCTTGCCATCACCGCTGCCGTATTCACTCCCTCCCTCCATCTCCCTGGTCTTTTTTTTTTTTTTGCCTTCCTGTATGTGCAGGTTCTCTTGTTTTCCTTAGACTGCTGTTCCTACTGGGGTAATCATTTCAAAGGATGGTACGTCTGAACATGACCTTTATTCTCTACAGTATGCAAGGAGGGTGTAGGTGACATTCATTGTACCGTACAGCAATGGTCGTTTTTGGAAGACTGGCTGGAAGATAGACTTCATTGAAGAGAATCCCTATAAGTTATGAATACTGCAGCAGTGAAGGCAAGGACATCTACCATTACAGTAATATTTTACACAACTGTACTTTACTTCAGCAACATCAGCCTCTGCATCTGTTTTAAAGATTAGTGGGGTTCCATGAACTGGCAGTGTGGTTTCATAGTCTTATTAAGTGTTTATCATAATGGTCACTGAACCCAGGAAAAATGATTTCTAAACACCTTTTTCGGTTTTATTTTTAGTGGCTACTTCTTTTACCAGGTTAATTTTATACAAAACAGCAAAATGTTCTATCTTATTGCATTATTATATCTTCTGCCACCTGCAGCCCACTACTCTGACCCAGTATGCAAATGGTTAAAATCCTGAGAGACTATAGTATCAGCCAGCCAGTCAGTATGTCTGTTCATCTCTTGTCTGGTTAAACTCACAGTTTTCAGACAGTTCACATAAATGACTGATAAAGCTTCAGTAGATGCTCTCTTAGCTTGAACACATCTAAGAGACCATGCCCTTTCATGAATAAAATTTCTTATCAGCACAGAATGTTCATTGAGCTCCCCTATTACTGACTCGTATGTAACACTCTGGCCCTCGGAAAATTAAAATGACCTGTAAATGGCTTCCACTTCTATGCCCTTCACAGAAAGTAATGTATGTACCTGTATTTCTTTTCTTTCTCAAGTTTTGATGTATTTCAAAAGTGTGAGAATTTCTGTTACTATGATGGCCATGAAAATGGTTTTGTGAAACTGAGTGTTTTTGAGGGTTAAACCTGATCATTATTGGTTAGTTTTCTCTCTCTCTCTCTTTTTGATATTTTGGATTTTATGACTGAATATCAGTACAAGTATATCTGTATATATATATATCCATCTATCGATATGTGTGTGTGTGTGTGTGTGTGTGTGTGTGTGTGTGTGTGTGTGTGTGTGTGTGTGTGTGTGTGTGTGTGTATGTATGTATATATTAAAACACTTTATACACTAAATAGTAAATCTCTACTATAAACAGCTTACTCTGAGCTCCATGGCATATGGTTTCTAATCTGCTATTTTTCAGCAGTATATATATATATATATATATATATATATATATATATATATATATATATATATATATACATATATATACATATATATATATATATATATATATATATATATATATATATATATGTATATATATGTTTACTATTGAAACGTGAAACCTGGAAACTGCATGGGTTGAACGGCCACATGGTTGACCCAAAATCTTGAATCCGGAGCAGCATAATTCCAGCCAGGTCAAAGCTGAATACATCAATGCCTCTAGTTCGAAGTATTCAACATAGCAGGAGGTGACGTCAGTCACCAATGCTATGCTGCTTCACGTACAGTGACATTCCATAGTCAATGATGCATTTATTTTACTGTTTTGCAGTGGGCAAGCTTCTCTGCACCCCCCATGTGGGGGGCTGCACCGGCCACACCCCTTGCAACTTATTTATACCAACTCCGAGATCGCACTACAGTGAATAAATAGGCTAATTCCCTGTTCATCACTGAATCGCGATCTCGGTGCACAGTGCCGAGCTCAGATACTTGAACTATACTAACCATTTGCTGTATTTTGAGTCAGCATTCTGCCCATTGTAAAACTGCTTTTTGACTGTGTGTGTGTATGTGTGTGTGTGTGTGTGTGTGTGTGTGTGTGTGTGTGTGTGTGTGTGTATCTATATATGGGTCCCTATCAGAAGCTTGAGTTTTCAGAAACTCAAAATTGATATGGTGAGACCATATGATCAATTTTCAGAAAACTCAGAGCTTTAGAATGTGGATCGCAGTATAGTGAGGGTCAGAGACTTTACTGTTTCCCCCACTGTAGTGCAATCACAGAGTCGGTATATATAATATGCAGGAGGTGTAGGTAGATCTGTGTTATTTTTTGAAGGTCAAGTTTTTGGAAAACTCGATCTTCTGACATGGACCAGTATTTATATATATATATATATATATATATATATATATATATATATATATGTATGTATATATATATATATGTATATATTTATATATATACATATATATATATATATATATATATATATATATATATATAGATAGATATATAATGTGTGTGTGTATGTGCATGTATGTATGTATGTATACATTAAAACACTTTATACACTAAATAGTAAATCTCCACTATAAACAGCTTACTCTGAGCTCCATGGCATATGGTTTCTAATCTAACTGCTATTTTTCAGTAGTGTTAAGGAAGAAAATATTATGCAAAATTTTACCCTTGTAATGGGGCACACCAAATGTCTGACAGGTGAGTAGCACAGCTGGAGTTTCTGCAAGTCATTTCTTAGGTGGGTTGCCTCCTCTGCATAATCTGCATATGCTCTCTGTGACTGTGTGATCTTACTCTGTGTGATTAATTTTTTCTAACGTCAGAATGGAATGCGGAAGATTGATTGTCAATCTTCCAAGGTTTCCTTTAAGAATGAGTCTACTATGTGAGTCAGTGAATGCATTTATCCTGAAAGATATCACAGCCTATCAAGGACGAGCGTCAAACCTTACCAGTAATTTCTGGAACAATAAGCTCAGGTGTGCATCTAAGGCCCTGTAAAGGATTTACCTGGGTTATTAAAAGATGGACGGATGTCAATCATCTGATATCAATCCGTATTAATAGTGCACTGTGGTCATATTAAGAATTATTCATTTCATAGCTGAGTTATCTTCTTTAGTTATTTAAATCTCTGTTTATAATGTTATAGTTGTATCTAAGTTGTTGTTAATGCCATTTCTGTTTGGATGTAGTCAGTGTTTTATTTATTTATTTAGCTTGTTATTTGTTTTTACTTTATAAAAGGGGAGGTGTTGCCATTTTCTATTCCAAACATTTCTCTCTCTCCCCTATTGCTATCTGTCCTCCAAATTTCCATCCAGCACAAATACTAACTGTTAACTGTAATTTAAACAAACACAAACAAATGTGCCATTGCTTCTATATATATCCCCCCCACAGGAAATAACATTCCTACTCTTGAACTTTTTCTTTCCTGGATGTCACAAACTATCACACGTGAGACTATCATATTAGGTGACATTAATACAGACTGGAATATATTTACCACTCATTCTCCCAGCTCCTGCATCAACCTCTATGATTTCTCCCAGCTAATCACTAGCTCCACTCATCTCCACAAAAACTCCAACTCTGGTACTACTCTGGACTGGATTTTGACATCCAAACTCAATTTCTACCGTATCCCCACCACCCTCCCAAACTCCCTTAGTGACCACCTTCCCATCTCCATTAAAAGACACTCACCCCAACTTAAAAAAAACACCAATATAAACATTGTCATAATCTATCAAATTTCAGCATAGATACCTTCAACCAGATCCTCTCCTCAATTCACTGGTCATTTCTAAAAACTTCTACCTCTGGAAGATGCTGTCCTTAAATTCATCTGCATCTTCTTAAATACCCTCAGTTCCCTAGCTCATTCCAGGAAAATTAGATCAAAATGCCATTATGTCACATGGTTAACACAATCCACTCAGACATTAATGACCAAGAAGGATAATGCATTGAAAAGCTGGAAAAACAACCTCACCTTTTCTCTTTCAAACATATCAGGAACTCAGCAACCTAGACAAAAAGCAGGTTATTCTCGCCAAGAAGTTGTTTTACCAAAACTCTGTCAATGACCCACACTCTAACCCTCCCAAATTTTGGCATTCCATAAATCAACTACTACATACAGGCAGCCCATCACCAGCAAACCCCTGCCCTAACAGCTATGCCCTAGAAACAGCCACTTTCCTCAACTCCTTCTTTACTGAATCCATCCAAAAAGTAACCAGTCCCAACAATAATATCTCTCCCTGCACCCCACAACATCCATTCCTACCTCTCTCTCACTTTCACCTGCTCCTACTAATTACACTAAGTCTCTCCTTTGGAAGTTACAGCCATGCTCGCCATCAGCAGGCAATCTATCCCCCTATATTTCTCAAACATGCTGCAAATTCGATTGCTTACCCCATCTCCATGCTTATAAACAGATCCATCAAGGAAAATACAGTCATGATATTTAGAAAACATTCTGTTTTACCACTTCACAAAGGTGGCAATTCCACGGACCCCAACCATTTCAGACCTATTGCTATACTGTCTCCTCTCTCTAAATTATTAGAAAATTGTATTCACAAACAGCTCCTCAATCATCTTTTACATGAAAATCTCGTAATCCCTACCCAGCATGGTTTTCACCCTCAACACAGCTCATCTACTGCACTAATATCATTCATTCACACTATCACCAAAGCTCACAATGAAAATAAATTAGTCTCCTCTTTATTCATCGACCTCTCAAAGGCCTTTGAAACCATCTCCTATCCTATACTTTAGTCCAAACTCTCTAACCTAAACCTCTAAGCCTCTACTATAAACTGGTTCAGTAGCTACCTCTCAAATAGATATCAGTCTGTCAAATGGCTATCATCCTTCTCTCCCTTCCTTACTGTAAATAATGGGGTAATGGGGTACCGCATGGCTCCATTCGTGCTCCCCTTCTGTTCAGTATTTTTACTAACTCACTCTTCGGCTCATGCCCTCTCTCTACTGTTATCCAATATGCTAATGGCTCAGTTATCAGCTCCTGCTCTGACAATCTCAATAATTTACACAGTATTACTCAACAATCTCTACACTCTGTCAAAAAATGGCTAGCTTCACACCATCTGCTTAAGCTGAAGAAAATCTAATTCCTCCTCTTTCTACCGAAAACACTTGAACCTATAAAATTCAGTTTTCATTCACATCTCAAAACAACACTAAAATTACCACTGAAACACACTGAACTCCTTGGTGTGACAATAGTAGACCAACTCAAATTCGACCTCCATATACAACAGAGTATTAAAACTACCCACCAGAATCTATGACTACTATATAGACACAAAACTTCCGATAAAAACCCCAAACCCACCATTGCTCAGGCGTTTCTGTTTCCCGCTCTTTTCTACGCTGCCTCTATCCTCACCAAGCTCACATACAACAAAGTTGCTTGATTTGCTGCTAATTTGCCCTACCAATCTCATCACTGCCCATCTCTAAAAAACCTCCTTCTACCTTAGCTGTACGTAACTCATTCCATTTTTCACTACCCCTCCTCTTGCCCAGTTTGATCCTCTTATATCTTACTATACTGCAAATCAAGCTCTCCAAAGCTCAAAACAGAACCTTCTCGAGGCGTACATGCCTAAGAAGAACACTGGCAAACTTCTATACAGCCACTCATTAGCACACTCTTGGAACAAACTACCCCCTCACATCTGTTCCATTACCAACACCCATTTCTATAAAAAAGAGTTAAAATACCACCTGCTAAACTCACGGTCTTGCCCATGCCATCATCCCACCTAGACTCCCTTCCACTCTATCTTCCACTCCCAGGTTCTATATTGCCAGGGAGTCTTTCCACTCGCTGTTGAATAAGGTTGCATACGTCTTTGTATATACTTTTGTATTACACTGTAAATCAAACATTGCTGACCTTTTGTTGTATATTTCTATTTTTTATGTATTTCACCTACTCATTATGTACAGATCCACTGACTGAACCTTAGAGCCTCCCCCCTTTGTATTTAGATTTATTTTACCCCGATTTGGGATGTATTTTACTGATGCTGTTTGTACTTATTGAAAATAATCTGCATCTGATGTTGCAGCTGTTCTGCGCCATTCATCAATCTTTTCTGTATTGCACATTTTTATATGAAATTGTGTATTGTAATATTTGAGTAACTTCTGGAGCTTTTCTCCTCGGGCCTCCACTGAAAAAGGGTTTTTAGCCCAGTCGGACTAACCCAGCCAACAAATGTAAAAATAAAAAAAAATAGTTTCCCACTTTAATGAATTTCATTCCTAAGGATAGTGTTGTTTAGAGGGGCACTGTGTACATTTTATACTTGCAGTGGTATGAGAAGGTATTTATTTACTGGGTTGGAGGGTGGCATAGTACTTCAGATGTTTACCTCACACACATAAGGTACAGGGTTTGATTCTCAGCTCTGAATGAAATTGGCTAGGCTTAAATTGCCCCACTAGGGCAACTAGCCTAGTACTTGAATATGAACTTGCCTATGAGGTGGTCGGTTCCACCTATCAACCTATATCAAGGGTACCAGAACTTGTCAGAGATTTAGGATGCATGGCTAGGCTTAACAAGGCCCTTGTGGTCATTAGCCTAGTAAACACCTATGAACTTATGGACCTTGAACCTATTCATTTATTTTACACTGCACTGAATGGAGTAATACGTGCATTTTTTATTTATTTCTGAAACGAACTTCACAGCAACATAAAACTAGACTAAAATGCTATCACTGGAAGGATGTCCTTAATTTATTAAGAGATTTTTTTCCATATAAGTTTGGACCTTCTTCACAATAAATAACCACCTAAAACACACTGCTTAAATATATATGAGCATAAAGCATGTGACTTAAATGCACCAATCCAATCATCCTGTTAAAAGAGTAAATTGTTCATAAAAACATAATAAAATGGTAATTAATATTACAGCTTGTCAAATACATGAGAAGCTCGGTAATAATCAGTAGTACAATGCATTAAAACAAACGTTCATAATCTGACTCTTTTAAACTAACAACCTATAATGGATAACTCATCATTGGTTTCAGGGACACTGCTGGTATTAACTAGGAGGTGCCAGTGCAACTTCCTCATCTCCAAATGTGCCTCCCAACCCCCCCCCCCACCTCCATTTGGGACTTTCTCAAATAGTATATGCATGTAGAAACAAGCAAGCATCTTCAAAATGATAAATTCAAGCCAATGGGAAATCTTGCCTGGGACTCGTATGAATAGAAAAACATTTGTTAGCTGAAAAAAGGAAGAGTTTTCCCACTGGACCATTCAGAAAAGACAGAGGTGCCTTTAAGAACTGTGGAGATTTATTCTGATCTTGAAAGCTACTGACAAATAGGAATCATTATATCCTTAGTTAAAGTTAGTTAGGGTCTAGACTAGCTGACAGAGTTTTACCATATATCATCTGCCTTTAGAGAGGTTTTATTTTAAATTTCTTGTGCAAGATTATTTCTGTTTGCATGCTCACTTTTCAGCTGGGATGCTTATTTTGTTTAATGTAAAGAGGTTGATGTTATATTTATTTGCAAACTTAAGGCTGTCCTTTGAATCTGGTGTACTGACCAATGTTTGGTATCAACCTATAACAGAACATCTCCTTAGAGTTAAGTCTTAACATTCAAATGGCTAAAGGCTGGCTTAAGACCAACCAGTAATTTATAGTTTCAGCTTGCCAGGTAAGTCTCGTTGGTGGTAACTTTACAATGACTTGAGGAGGAGAGCGTTGGTATTGTGGAGTTATTATTTATCACACTCACACACTACTAATGCCAATCCTTCTTACATATTTCTTGCCTTACAGCAATGAGAGTTCAAAAGGCCATACTCCTGCCTGTCATAACATTTACTGTTAAGGCTCACATAGCAAATGCACTGACTTACATTAAGATCTTAATTTTTGCCTATGTATGAACATCTATCAGTCTTATATTTTCCATGAATATGTTTGAATATGTGGTAAAATTTCTATAAAGTTAATAAGTTGATAAATTAATGTTTTAAATACATACCTATGGCTCCAGGAAGCCTTAGAAAACACTTGAAGTCAGTGTTAGCCCCGGTCTGCTTATCCTCGCTATGCTTGGGCTCGCACCGCGCCTCTCCCTGCCCCCAATTAACACCCGCCTCCAGTACTACTAAATTTATAGTTACGTAGCCACACCCCCTGCTATTAGAACCTATCAGCATTCCCCTGAACTAATATCGCCACCCCCACCCTATTACCTCTATATTTAACCATCCTATCTTCTGGTGTTTTACCATCCTACAGCTCCTTTAACTGATGCACTCCATCTCTCATAATGTTATACCCCTCTTTAGTATGCATTTTGCTGGCCCCTTACATACTTACCTTGTATGAAAACCAGTTTCCTTACTGGATATCAGTACCCAAAAGGCCATGCTACCACCCCAGCTGTAAGCCCTTCCACCTTTCACCAATCTTATAATACCATGCTCTGCCCTGCACCTTGCTCACACTATCAACTTGCCAATCCCAGATACATTAGTTCTAGATTGAAACACTATTACAAACTCATAAATAAACTCTTAAAACTCATCACCAGGTTTAAATCTAACCTAACACTTGGTGGTGACATCCACCCCAACCCTGGCCCATCCACCTCAGCCAAACCCCCATTTACAACACAAGTTACAAACCTATAACTGACAGGCCAAGCAAGTCTCTCCTGGCCTGTCACCTTAACATCAGGAGTATTAACAAGGTACATGAACTGCATGCACGCCTAGCTGTCCACTCCCCTGAGATTCTCTGCTTATCTGAAACCTTGTTAAAACCCAGCATAACAAATAGTGAAGTGCTACCACCTGGGTATAACATATACAGGTTGGATTGTGCTTCCAGGAAAGGGGGTGGGGTAGCTGTCCTATATAAATCTGCATTGAACATCACCATTGAAGCTTTACAACCACCTCAAATTAATAACTCAGAGATTCTTGTCAACAAACTACAAATTAATAAAAATAAATATATTTATATCATCTGTATGTACATTCCCCCAGATAATAATGTAGTTACACTTGAAGACACCCTCCACTGGCTAACATGTCACTACCCCCAAGAAACCTTACTACTTGGAGACCTTAACATAGATTGGAATACCTGTTCCTCAGACTCTGCAACCACCCATGTTAACCTGCATGCATTCTCACAAATCATCACAACCCCTACCAGGATAGGAAAACCAAACCAAAAAGAAAGCATACTTGATTGGGTACTTATAAACAGACATCCCCAATTGTACATCCCTGGGACCCTCCCAGAGGACCTAAGCGATCACCTGCTCACCTATATTATTAAGCACAAAGCCATCAACCCCCACCAACCTTTACTTAGAATGGTAAGAAACAAAAAATACTTTAACCCCACCAAATTAACTCATGTAAATGGTCAGTTTTAAGACCCCTTTCCTTAGATGAAGCCGTCGCAACTTTAACAGCAAATTCCTAGAGATCCTTGATTCTCATGCACCCGTTCGCTCAACAAGAACTAAGGCAAGAACGGAACCATGGCTATCCAAAGAGTTTAAACTAAATATCATCCTTATAAATAAGGCATGGGCATTATGGTGAACTAATAAAGACCCCCAAGATCACATTAAATATAGGCAAATAAGGAACAACACACAAAAAAAAAAAACATTTTACAAGACAAAAAAACTATTGCTATAATGTACAGGTAATTAATCAAATCAATCCTCAGAAGTTCTGGGCAGGTTTAAATAAACTATTATATCCTAGCCAAACTTCCACCCCCAGTCCTTGCAGCCACCATTGATAAACCTACTGAGGAAATCTCTGACAGTTTTAACCATTTCTTTACTAAGACTATTCAAGCCCTAGCAAGCCAATTACCCCCCAGCCCCCCTTATTATGAAAGTAACACCCCCACATACCAACCTACATTTAAATTGCAACCAGTTGCCACCTCACTCATCATTACCGTGATTAAAAAGCTAAAGCCAGCTGCACTCTCTGCCAACCAACTCCCTGCTGAGTATCTACAAATAGCAGCTGATGCCATTGCCTACCCCCATCTTGATACTAATCAATCGAACAATAGCAGAGGCCAAAATCCCTTCTATTTGGAAAATATCCTATGCAATGCCACTTCACAAAGGAGGTAGATCTACTGAGTTATCCAATTATAGGCCGGTAGCAATACTATCTCCACTTGCAAAAATTATAGAAAAATGTATCCATAGACAACTGATGCATTACCTAACTCAGAATAACCTCATGGCAGATTCCCAGCATGGCTTCCGACCTCACCACAGCACTACTTCAGCCCTTCTATCCTTCTCTAATACCAAAAACCATAATTGCAATAACAATAACATATCCTCTGCCCTCTTCTTTGATCTCTCCAAGGCATTTGATATGGTGAATCATCAGTTACTAATCCACACCCTGAAAACTTTCTGCCTAGATACTACAGTCATTCAATGGTTCTGATCTTATCTGAATGATAGACAGCAGGCTGTCCTTTGGCAAAACAAACTTTCTAAACTCCAACCCAACCCACTAGGTGTATCCCAGGGATCCATACTAGGGCCCCTTCTATTCTCCATCTTCATTAACAACCTCTATTCTGCTATCCCTAAAGTCAGCTGTGTCCAATACGCTGATGGCTCCACCCTGATTTGCTCGGCCACATCTCCAAATGAACTGTGGTCAGCTACACAAACCACCTTTAACACAATTGAAAACTGGCTTTCTGGTCATTGTCTAATCTTAAATCCCAAAAAAAACAAACTGTTGCTTTTTTCCCAAACACACAGGTCTACTGAATTCATTTTTACCATTAAATCCAACAATGGCGCAATAATCACCCCAGACTCCTCTACAAAACTGTTAAGTGTTTTCATTGATACTAATCTAAAATTTGACTTGCATGTTAATCAATTCATTAAGACCATCAATAAAAACTTAGGCTCACTTTACAAAATAAAAGCCTTCTTAACCCCTCCTGCTAGATGTGCCATATCTCACTCTCACCTACTTTCAACTCTTCTGTATGCATCCTTGATAC
>NC_056746.1:1344718165-1344738165 GCF_019279795.1 Protopterus annectens
CCCAGCACTACTTTTGCCCCCACCACAGCACCACTTCTGCTCTCATTTCCTTTACTAACTCCATCTCCCTAGCCCGAGATAATAAAAACTAGTGTCCTGCCTCTTCTTAGACCTCTCCAAAGCCTTTGACACTGTCTCCCACCCCATCCTCCTTTCTAAACTTTCTCAACTAAACCTCTCCCCTGCAACTATCTCATATTTTCAGCTACCTCGCTAATTGACAGCAATCCATCAAATGGTTCTCTGCTTTACCTCCTTCTCTTCCCATAAAAATGGGCGTCCCACAAGGCTCAGTTTTAGGCCCCCTTCTTTTTAACATTTTTACTAACCAGCTCCACATTTCCTGTCCTCAGTATTCCCTTAGTATCTCCACTAGTATCACCACTGCCGACCTGCTCACCTGTATTCAAAACCTCTTTTAACCTCACTGAAAATTGGATTACTAACAACCAACTCATACTTAACCATAAAAAGACCAAACTCCTCCTATTCCTACCCAAATCTCTCTACCATCTTAAATCCTCATCCACCATCTCTTCCCTTAACAACACTGTAATCTCACCTGAAGCCCACACAAAGCTCCTTGGCATAATCATCAACCAACTTAAATTCAACCTCTATGTACACAACTGTATAAAGAAAACCCACCAAAAGCTTGGCCTACTTTATAGCAGTCAAAGGTTCCTCATCCCTAACTCCAGAATCTCACTTGCCCAAGCTTATCTTCTCCCCAACCTCTTGTACTGCTCTCAAGTTCTGACTAACTTACAGTCTTCTCTACTTTGCAAACTTGAAACCACATATAAAAAAGTAGCCAGATTTGCAGCCAATATGCCGCCAAAAATCAAACCACTGTCTTGCTCTCCAGAATCGTACTTGGTTGGAATTTCCTAACCACCTCTTATTTTCTCAACTTCTCACCATCCACACTATCCTGAATAAGCCCTCCTCCTGCCTTAGCATATCCTCCCTAGTCTCCCTCTAAAACCCACCTCACTCCCTCAGAAGCACAGACCAATGCCTCTTACAGATTCCTAAGCCTAAAAAATTCACTAGGACAAAGCCTATATTGCTATCTTCCTGGTATTTCATGGAATAAACTTCCCATGGCACTCATAAATATCTCCAATGCCCATGAATTCAAGTCATCTCTCAGAAATTACCTTTACAACACCAGAATATGGCACTGTAACCACCCCACCTAAACTCCTCCCCTCCCCTCCCTCCTTCTTTCTTTATTCTCCTGCCTCCCTCTAATTCTTCACTACTACCCCCTCTCCCACAAGAAAACTGCCTGTTCTAACTTCCTGGGTAGTTACATAAATAATCTACAACTCCTCTCTATACCCCTCCACTTCCTGCCCCCAGTAATCTGACACTCGTTTTCCCTCTCTCTCTCTCTTCACACTCCTATTTGTCAAACTAATCCTCTTTATCTCTCATACTAGACCACCGATAACAATTCCGAATCTTTGCAACTTTGCTCTGACCTAATCCTTCACTATGGTCACTTTTTATTATCCCTCATATTCACTGACATCACTTCTTGCACTACAGTTTGATCATCAGTTTTGCCTTTTGTGTACTTTCTGTTGTATCAACTTATACTTAACTCCTATTCAGTCTTCACTAGCATAAACAGTGCCATGATTTCTTTTGCTCTGTACTGTGAATTTCTTACATGCACAACTTTTGCCATTTGAATTTTATACATGTATAATTTGTACTGTTGAGTTGAGAATTTTTAAGTCAACACTGTCAATTTTTCAATTGCATAACTTTTACTTTGAATTTTATTTTTGTATAATTTTTGTACTTTGAAGCTTTTCTCTCCAGGGCTCTACAGGAAAAGGACTCAAGCTCAGACGGACTAACCCTGGCAACAAATGTCAAATAAATAAATACACTCTGTAATGTCAATATTTTGTATATATGCAGTTAGTCTCTGGCATCTTTTTCATATAAAGACTGGAGGGTGACACCTAGCTAGTATAATGCTTGGAGTGGGATACTCATCTAGTATGAGCATGCAGTGAGATACCAGCTTGGTATGATGCATGTAATATGACACCTACCTAGTATATTAAGTGCAGAGTGATGCCTGTCTAGTGTGATGCATGTAATGTGATACCTACCAATGATAAGTGCAGAGTGATGCCTAACTATTCTATTGTATGCAGTGGGATATGTACTTGGTTTGACCTGTGTTGCATGACACCTGCCTTATATAATGCATGCTGTGTGACACAGCATGCATCATATAAGGCAGGTGTATGATGCATGCTGTGTGACACCTAACTAGTATGATGCTTGCAATGGGATATCTACCTAGTATGAGGGGTGCAGAGAGACGCTGAGCTAGTACATTGCATACAGTGGTATAATTACTTAAAATGATGCATGTAGTGTGACACCTACCTTGTATGATGCATGCAGTGTGCCACCAGCCTAGTATGATAACTCTGCTTCTTTCAGACAATAATTCCTAGTAAAATGCATTATAGTGCTGACTATTATATTCACCTTAGTTATAATCTAGACAATAATTAAAATTATTCTTTTTAGGTTCTTAAATGGATCAGCTCTTGGTAGATGCAAAACTGAGATAACTTCCAGGCTTCTTATTCCATTTTAGGATGATGTCTCCATTGTTAGTAAATAGGCATCCAGAACCTGGGACACAAGTGTACCTTATTTGGCTTAATAACTGTATATTAAAACATATTAGTTTGATCCAAAGTTGATTTTACAGAGAGCTTCAAATGTCAATAATAATTACTCCCTAAAGCACTGACAACCTGAGAATCGAAGAAAATGTTTACTACAAGAGGCAGAACAGCACAGTCAGGAGTACAGTGAGGAAAGTAGTGCAGAAAGCCCTTTGGTTTATGTTTGCACTTCTCTACGTCTGGATCTAACCCTTTGGAAGACACTGAAGTACATAAATACATAATGTGGTTATGTAAACAGATACATAACATAACGTAAAATAAATACATAAAATACAATCATTATATGGAACAAACTGGCACTGCAAACCTCTTATAATACATACCTCCTCTAACTAGTCTCAAACCACCAACGCTGCCTTTCAGAAGCAGTGCTGAGTATTACTAGGCTAGCAAACAACTGGTGCTGCAGTTATTTACTTCATACCTAGCGCTGTTCATGCTGCACGTTGTTTATTTACGTATTATACATTTTATTTTGAGTTACTGCTTGTTGATATTTTGCAGAGTCACCGATACAAACACTCGGAAGCCACTTTATTTTCGTGTATCATTACAGTAAGTTGCATTTTATGGGTTTCTACAGATTGAATTTTAGAAGATCTTTAATCAAACACCTTCTGCTAGGGCTTGCAAGGATTTCCTTAGGTCTCTCTCCTATCATATATACATCTATAGATATTGATTTTTTTTCTTCTTCATATGCTTCTATATAATTGCATCTGAAGTCACGTAAATGTTTCAGTTCAGTGGCTGTGTAGCAGAGAAGATCACAGTACTAAGGTGACCTGATAACTTCTCTACCCCCTACCCCATGTGCATGTGCACCCGCACATACACAACTGAATTCTGGAAAAAAATGTAATCATAGAAAATGCTTTGGTGTTTACTGGGATTTGTAGTTCAGTAACAGCAAGCTGTGCGCATCTGACTGATGTTGGCATTTCTATGCCAAAATTATTTTCTTTTTTGGCAACAAACCAAAAAAATTGCAATTTCTTATTACTCTAGTTTTATTTTAAAGTAATTATGGCCTAATAACTGAATAATTTAGTTATAGCTGATGAAAGAATCACCCACAGCCCTCCTGGACATGGGCAGTCATTCCTAAATGCAGTCTTGGGTATTGACTAGCATTTCTATGGTATTACATTGGGATGAAACGGCTAGGCTTGAAATGAACTCTGAGTCAATTGCCTAGTAATCTCCTATGATCCTATCAAATGAGACTGTGGAAAAAGAAACAGTACATTTGTGTTTTAGCGATACTGCATTCTAGACATGTAGGTATTCTGCTCTCTTTCTAATTTTGGGACTATGTGACTTCCTTTATCACCCTTTAATGTACTTTGCATTTTATTTAGGAGCCAGAAATAACATTTGGATTCCATCATCTTGTGGTTCCAGTCTTCAATGAAATATGTCCTACATTTCTGATAAGCATTTCTGTTACAAACATCTTTTATGGGAGAGGGCACGTTTGCACTTACCTGACTGTTTGAGGCAAAGTTTCTCCACTTTCAAACAAAAAAAGAAGCTATAGAGGCAAATACAAAATGTCTAAGTACACAACAGTCACTATTTATAGAGTCATGGGTGTACACTCGGCTAACAACTACTGGGGCCTTTATTAGTCTGGCCAAGCATACCAAATGTATCCTGCACATTTATGTACCTTAGAGGTTATTTTAAGGTGTATATGCAAGCTAGGGCAAGATTTACAATCTGCCTCTGTCCATTAAAGAAATAGGTGCTAGCCGCAAGGTTTATTTCTGACTTCCTAACCACTGATCTAGGCTTCTCTTGTCTAAAGTTAGGAAGCATCTCTGATTCTGAGTTAAGTACAAACTTGCTGTCTTAAAGATAGTAAGCATTTTATTTTCTGTTTATTTATTTGTTTCATTAAATATTGTGTTAAAGATAGTACTGGATTTTATTTTCTGTTTGTTTCACTAAATATTGTGTTCTCTCTGTCTCTCAGTAGTTAGTGAGGGTATTGTTTTCCCTTCATTGATATTTGGTGTTGAATTCTTAGCCTAGAGGGTTTGTATGTGCTTATAAGTGTTAGTCTCTTATCTGTGAATTTATTTCTGCTGAATATCTGAGCTACAAGCTGAGTTAAGTACAAACTTGCTGTGTTAAAGATAGTAAGCATTTTATTTTTCTGTTTATTTATTTGTTTCAGTGAATATTGTGGTCTCTCTGTCTCTTAGCAGTTAGTTTCTCTCTCACCCTCCCTGTTTTTGTTGTGGTATTAATCTTGGTGGCTTTGGAATTGCCCGTCCCTCCTGTAAATTTGTGTTTGAACACTCCTCCTGGGTACGTCTCATTTGCTCACTCAACCGAGTACACTGAGATCATATTTTGATTTCAGACAGGCCTACCAGTCCCCTCTGTTCAGCCCTATCCCAGCTCTATCCTAGTCTAGTATCATTAGCTCATTCTACCTAATACAGAGAGAACATTTGAGAAGGCCTTAACCTTGAATTGTCTTCTGTTTCTCCTTTCTCCCTTTCCACTTTACTAAAAAAAAAAAAAAAAAAAAAAAAACTTAGCTACTTCTGACTGAGTGTGCTTCTTAGCTGATAAGTATACTTTTTGGCACTTTTTAACTGTTCAGAGTTGAATAAAACAATAATTGAATTCCGTTCAGAATGCAGTTTGAATAAATTGCATTTATTTAAATTGTACTTGCTTTAATATTGCTACATACTCGTGTGCTAGCTTGCACTGCACTCATAATGTTTTACTGTTGTTTTAGCTGCTTTTTTGTAAAAAAAAAAAATCTAAGCTTGTTTCCTGCTTTACCTGTAACTAGTCTAGTCCAGATACAGATTTGCTGTATACATGACTGTTTGTAAGTTTCCAAGCTCCCCCCACCCAAGCATTTCTGTGTTGGAGGGAAGATTTCTAACTTATCAGTGGGAGTGGTAAGCACCAGTAGTGGTTTCTTGCCCAGAAACTGTAGTTTATTGACTGTTTGGGCAGGTTTTTCCATCTCTTTCAACTTTGTGGTTTAAAAGCCTGCATTTGAACTTGTTTCTCACCTTTCCTGTAACTAGTCTAGCAAGATACAGGTTTGCTGTATCGAGGACTGTTTGTAACCTTTCCCATAACTAGTCTAGTCCAGATACAGATTTGCTCTATCCAGGACTGTTTGTAAGCTTCTGAGCTCCCACAAACCTTTCTGTGTAGGAGGAAGCCTTCTAGCTTGTCAGTGGGAGTGGTACGCACTAGGTAGCATATCTACCACAAGAAGAGTGGTTTCTGGCCCAGAATTTGTAGTTTATTGTCCGTTTGGGCAGTTTTTCCATGTCTTTCAACTTGCTGGTTTAAAAGCCCACATTGCACTTGTTTCCCACCTTTCCTGTAACTAGTCTAGTCCAGATATAGACTTGCTGTATCCAGGACTGTATGTAAGCTTCTGAGTGGTGCCAGAGTCTGCTCTTCAATGTTTCCCTTAGACCTGCTAGTTCTCTCCCCTCCTGCACTTTTACTAGCTTATTAGTCTAGGACTTTACCATACCAGACTTCTTGTAGCAATTATTGTAGCACACAAAAGTGCTACCAGCACTAATTGTTCTACAAGGAAACAGCTGCAGTACTTATTTCTAATGCCCACCCCCCCCCCAGGCATGTCTAAAAGTCAGTTCCCTGTGCTTTTTCCTATTAACCTGGTGAACTTGGGCATCCAGAGGCAATGCAGAAGCTGCCTCATGTAGACCGACAACCCTCTCCTCTTACTTCCCAACACTCAGACTTGTGAGAGATGCACTTATATATACAAATTGGAAGCCACATACTCACCAGCCAAGACTGGAATAGCTGGTCAAGAGGAGAAGGTCAACACTTGCACCACACCACATGGACCATTGGCCCTCCAGAACACACATCGGCACTGCCTTCACATAAAAACACAAACCACACACACATCTTCACATAGGCTCGAAATAAAACACTACCTAAATAGCAGAGGCCTCCAAGGCAGAAACGCACTTGACCACCACAACACAACACTAATCACGAGACATATAACTCTCCTAAACAGTGTACCACTCAACCAAAGCCCCTAAGGAAAAACAGCATGCCCAGCACATTAGTCATAGGTGACTTGATAGTGAGGCACAATGATGTTCCACTCACTAGGTTGAATAAGGAGAAAGTAACAATCAGCTGCCTGTCATGTGCCAGGATCCACCACATAATGCACACACTCAGTTCCCTCAACAACAGGTACAAATATGGCTCTCTCATTGTACATGTGGGTGTGAATGACCTGAGACATACCTCCCTGGACTACATGAAAAGAGACATGGAGAAGGTCTCAGATTATGTTGCCCAGGCGGGTATGACCCTAGCCCTAAGAAGCATCCTACCATCACCCAGAATGATACCACAGTACAAGCAGAAAATGATTGATTTCAACAATTGGCTAAGTTTCTGGTGTCATTTTAAGGGGATCCAGTATCTGTCTGCCAGGGATGACATGATTGACAGACCTTGATGCTTTGCCAGAGATGGCCTGTATCTGTCACCCCTGGGCTTCCAGATTCTGGCCAAGGCTCTTGCCACCCCTATAATGCCTTTTTAGGTGGTGTTCTAAAGACCAAATTACCATCATAACAGCTACAAACAAATGCAATCTGAGGGTCATGCTGCTCAGTGCTAGAAGTCTAAATATCAAAATGCACTCGCTCGAAGCACTCCTTAAAATGGAGAACATCGACATTTGTACTATAACACAGACCTGGTTCAAGGCAGCAGAAAGCACCCCTGCACTACCAGGCTATAACTCATTCCACACCTTTCGGCCCCAGAACTTGGACCAAAGCTCCAAAGATGATGGTGTTTCCATATTCATAAAGGATGCGCACACCTCCAGACTGGTAGCCCTACATAATGCATCAGAGATACTTCAGGTGCAGCTAACACTGGGTGAGACAGCGATTCAGGTCATAGCCTGTTCTAGGTTCCCAACCATGTCTTAAGACAAACTCCACATTCCTAAGCACCCTGGAGAATATTATGATCTAACTTAACACTCTCATACTGGGCAACTTCAACTACCCCTCCATTAACTGGGAAAACTATTCATGTACCAATACACTTGCCCAACATTTCCTGGAATTCATTCATTCTGATTCCCTGTACCAGCTCGTTCTTACCCCCACTAGAGGTAGCAACATCCTTGACCTGGTCATTACTAACATGGGCGACCATTGCTCTAAACCAATAGTCAACTCCTCCCTGGTTAGATCCGACCACAAACTAATCACCATGGAAATCTACATCTCCACCCCCCCCGCCCCCCAACAAAGGTAACCACCATGAAAAACTTCCCCAAAGCTAACTTTGGGATCCTAAAAACAGAGGCGGCTAACTTCACGGAACCCATGCAAATGGAGAATAGTTGCATGACTGCCAAATCGTACACCAATGCACTGTATGAACACAAATGCATGGATCTCGCCATACCCAATAGAACCAAGACACTCTCCTCCGAAAAAGGAAGACAGTCTGGTGGTCCCCTGCCATAAACAAACTCGACAACAGAAGGAGGAAACTGATGCTGAATAAGTTGAATTCCCAAAACTGGAAAAACTCTGTTATCAGCCTCTACAAAAAGTTGACATCCCTTATCAAATCCTCTAAAGGTAGCTATGAAAACAGAATGGCAGCAGATAGTGAAGGCAAACACAAGTCCTTCTATAGTTATGTCAAGAATCTCAACAGCAATACCCAGATTTGTTCTGAGCTACTGCACAATGGTGCCTCCTATACTGAGCCAACAGATATTGCCAGTATACTGGCCGACAGATTCAATGACAACTTTACCCCTCCCAGAGGACCAATCATAATACCAGTAAATTTCCAGGCACCCAATATTACTGCTGCACATGTTAAAATAGCACTGTCCAAGGCCAAGAATACAGCTCCCATGGGACCTAACAATATCCCTGGGTGTGTTCTACATGAACTACAGAGTGAACTGGTACCTCACCTGTGTGCCCTGTTCAATCACAGCCTCACCTCAGGCTTTGTCCCTACCAAATGGCGCACTGCTACAGCCATCCCTCTCCACAAAGAATGAGTGACTACAGACCCTGGAAACTATCTGCTCATTAGACTGACAAGTCTGATAATCAAAGCTATGGAACGCATAATCATGGACCTAATAAACAAGGATATAGGGAATCTCCAAACTCTGGATCCCACACAGTTTGGTTTTGTGAAGGGTAGATCATGCCTGTTCAACTTGGTCAACTTCTTTGAGTCAGTCACCAGAGCTGTGGATGAAAGCAAGCTGGTGCATATAGCCTACCTTGATCTGGCCAAGGCCTGATACCATTCCCCACTCAGGAATCATAGAAAGACTCACTAAGCTAGGCATCAACCCCTATATCACTAAGTGGATTGCAAACTGGCTCACAGATAGAACCCATAGTGTGAAAGTGACTGACTCCAAGTCAGACTGCTGACCAGTCATGAGTACAGTCCCACAGGGATTGGTCCTGTGTCCTCTCCTGTTTGGTATCTACTTCTCAGAAGTGCAGGCCAACATGAAGGGACTCTGGCTGACAAAGTTTGCAGATGATTGCAAGTTGGGAGCTATTATTAACTCCTCAAGTGATGGTGACATCCTACAGAAAGGCCTCACTGAGACCAACGACTGGAGTCAGAATCATGGCCTTAAGCTCAATGCCAAAAAATGTGTCATCATCCCCTTTGGGAAAAAAACAGTTCCCATGAATTACCACATCAATGGTAATCCACTGAACACAGAAGGCATTATAAGAGATCTGGGAACACAGGTTGACAGCAACCTCTCTTTTGACCACCACATTGCCACTGTGGTCAGAAAATCCTTCTATGTGGCACATCTCATTATTAAGGGTTTTGCATCCAGGAAAAAAAAGGTCATTGTCTCCCTCTACTCCTCCCTCATTAGGCCAATCATCGAGTACAATGCCCCATTTGGCATGTACCTCACTAGACACCTGCAACACCTGGAGAGGCTGCAAAAGTACCTCACAAAGAGGATCCTAGGCCTTAAGCACTTGTTCTATATGGACAGACTCAAAAAACTCCAACTATTCTCTGTCTCATACCGCCTACGTAGAGGCACTCGTTGCTTGACTTACAAAGCCATGTCTGAACCAGCTCTGTTAGAAATGCTACATCTAAAGAAATCCCAATCCCTCCACATCACATGGTCCAGTGACCTCAACCTCATTACCACAATCAACAGAACATGCTGGAAGGACAGGTTCATAACCAGATATGGCCCATGCTATGGAATAGACTTCCCATATATGTCAAACAGAGTACCTCCCTGGCCCTCTTCAAGAGAAATCTTGATGAGCGAATGGGAAATAGAAAATTCACCCAAGGGATCACTCCAGTGGCTCTACTCAACAGAGGCACTGGGAACTAAGGTCAGGTGGCACAAAGTCTAAATCCCAAGATCAAGCAATTCTGATGCTATTCATTTTGTGGATATGCAGGGATGCCTTGTATGACTGGCATAGTTTGCATCTCAACAGTCTACAGAGCACAAAGCATAGAGATAACGCTTTGAGGTGGTCTACATAGGATATGCTGTTTATACCCTGTATTCTTTCTTCTTTGGATGTTCCACTTGTCGCATGTGCCTGTTCAGGTACATACCAAAGGAGAATTTATCAAATGACAGTCTTGATGAAGGCTGAATACAATAGAACAATGACTTCTTGGACCTAGATACGGTGCCTTTGTTATATGTTGAGCAACACAGAATGATATCCTTACTACCTCAGACATATATTAGACAAAAGCCAGGTTACTATCTACATATGTCCTCAAGTCCATGACTACTGATTCTATTCTTAGGACTATGTTATTGATGAGGTAGTTTCCTATGGTGCTGACTTCCCAAAGGGTACTATTATTAATTTTTTAACACTGAGTTTTAAGCTGTGGTTTGCCTCCAGTACTGTGTGTGTAAGATGTTATCATATTGGGGAACTTCTATGAATGAACCCAGCATGCAGTCATCTGCATCATGCAGTCAACAGACATTGGCCTTGACTTCCAAGAAATATATGCCAAAAAAGAGTAGACCCAACACAGAGCCCTGATAGACCCTGCTATTGACTTTCCTCTTTGTGGTGGTGGTCTCTTCTACCCTAAATTCCTAGGTCTTACCTGAGATATAGATGTCCATCCAGGGTTTAACACAGGCATTTATGCCCAGAGCCATGAGTTTGTTTATAATGCCCGAGTTGGGTAGTGTATCAAATGTCTTAGCCAAGTCGAGCTACACAGTTTACACCGTTTTGTTTTTATCCATCGCCTTGTTGACCTTCTCAAAGAATTCTACCAGGATGAGGAGGCATTAACTGTTTGCATCCAGTTGTTGAAGGTTTTTAATGTCCTTATTAATAATTTACATTATAATTCTTTCCATACCTTTGCATATGAGACTAGTCACACTTATGGGTGTTTAGTTCCCAGGGTTTGTTGATGGCCCACCAATGTGCAGAAGGAATACCATTACAATTTCTCATTTGTGCGAAACAAAGCCTGTGTGGAGGTTTAGTTAAGCAGTAACTCCAATGATAGGTCATGTTTCACGCTATGTATTAGGCATCCTGAGATAATATCGGGGCACCTCAATGCAGTTTTTGTGGTCCTAGAGAGAGCATCAGGATCTGCATCCTAGTCAAAGTTGTGGGGGTTCTGTTGATGGTATTTCCTGGAGGGAAGCTGGGGAGGGGGGATAAAACTGGAGTTGAATTTGTTGGCCAGTAGATTTGCTGCATCTTCCATTTCCATGTAGGTAGCTCCATTTCTAATCACTTCTGCACTCTGATGTGTGCTATGTTTAAGGTTTCTGACATAGCTATACAAAGCCTCATGCTTGGCCTTTGCTAGAGAGGTTATCTTTACCTAAAATATGACTTTAATAAACTTAATTTGTCCTCTTAGTTGTTTGTTTAGCTTGCAGAGTGTCTTTTTAATTATGTTTGGCATAAAAACTTCCTAATCTTGGCTATGACTTTTTTATTGTTGTTTTACAACCTGTTTATGTTTGTATTCCACCAGGTTGATTTGGTTTATGAGTTAGTTCTAAACTTATTTCTGGAATGCACAGCTATCTCTATGCATTTATTGACATGATTGTATAGACTTTCTGTGAAGAATTCCACATAGGGAGCTGTGTTCTCAGGGTTTGGGACAGGGCTTGAAATTTTGCCAGTTTATCACTTAGTAGTAGGAAGTTTGCCTTAGAATAGTTCCAAGATGTTACAGGGTTAGCCAAGGTTCATAGGTTCATAGGTCTGTACTAGGCTAATGGCCCTGGGGCCTTTACAAGCCTAGCCATAGGATTACCCTGGCATAGTGCCACCTGACCTTTCACGTAATTGATTTTTATTATGAAGGAGACAGCTTTGTGGTATGACCTTTCCAGAAAGGATACCACTGGGTGGGTAGGGGATTGATATTTCCCACATTTGTGAGTATTTGATGGAGTATGTGTTCCACCTGCTGAGTGTATGGACTATCTGTTCCAAAGTGTTTATGTTTACAGTATCCACGATTATCAGGGTCTGTAAGTTTGGGATCATATAAGTATCCCATTTTATGGTGGTGTATTCAAATTCACAATGAATACTGTATAGGGTTGAATGGTGAGAGCCTTCAGTAATTCAGAATATAAGTTTTGGGCTTCTTGGGTCATAGAGGGTGATCTATAACTTGCAGGATATGAAGAGGGAGCTTTCAACAGCTTTAAACCACTGATCACTAACTGCACAGCTGTCATGTTTCTTTAAGGTGAGAAGCGCCTGTAAGGGGGGGTTCTTGTTTAGGCCCCTGGCATTGAGCAGCAATACTTTTGGATTACTTTGGGTCAGCTTTGCTATGTCATAAGGTTTGTTAGTGTGGCAATGCCTAAAAAATGCAACTATGGGGTGGACAATGTTTGAGCCAATATTCAAAAGCTTAAGTGCACAGGTGCAGCCCTTCCCTGGCAAAGCAATGTGGGCTGTTGACCATATCCTTCCATGCTGACAAATATTCTGCTCCTCAGAATGATACCAGAAACCAAGCCAGTTATTGCAGTCAGTCATCTTTTATTCATACTGAGGCATTATCCTTAGTGAAGGTAGAATGCTGACAAGAAACCACAAAAATGGTGTTGTGCAAACCAAACCAATATAAAATAATAAAACGCACAATGCCAGGGCTATAAGAAAACCCACCTTTATTGAACATAAGATGAATTTATTGAGTGCTTATGCCCCTACAACCTGGGACTTCATCAGGTAGAATGCTGCTCAGTGCTAGGCTCATACCTGCCTGGAACACACAGTCTGAGAACTCCAGAATGGGTCTCCATATAAGGTCCGATTTGGTGAAGTTTCAGCCAGAAACTAGTAGTCCATTGGTCGTTTTGGGCCAATTCCTAGCTCCCTTCAGCCCCCTGCTATAAAACACGTTAAACTGTACTGCTGATCTAACCAGCATATCCTATAACTGAAAAGTTCATCTCTACTTGATTCCCAAATAGACTATTCTCTATCTGTAAAGCCTAGCACTTACTCCTACAGTACTTGCACCTTGATAAAGCACTCTTATTATAGATAGTACCCCACCAGCCTAAAACCCACTTCCCCCGGAGTCCTTTGAAAGTTCTTTATCTACTACTTCTAGTATGTCGAGGGATCAGTTGCTAGTGTCCTCTCCAGCTCAACTGGTGAACCTGGGAATATTGAGGCAATGTTACAATTGCCTCATGTACACAGACAATCCTCTCCTTCTCCCACAAAACACAAATACATGAGAGATGCAACTATACGGCCAAACTGGAGGCTGAGCTCTCTCAACATAGGACTGGCAAGACCAGACAGGAGGAGAAGGTAACCACACACAATACATACCCAGTCACACATGGTACCATCACAACTTCAAATCATACACATACTCACACAAAGACATACTCGGAGGCTCTGATCAAAAATTTACCAAAACAGCAGAGGCCACCAAAGCAGACACCCAAACAACTACCACCTCACAACCCAACACATGCAACACATAGACCACACAGTCAGAGTGTCACACAGTCACAGCCCTTAAGGTCAAACAAAATGCCAGACACACTTGTCATTGGTGATTCCATAGTCAGACACACTGACGTCCCGCTCACCAGACTGAGTAAGGAGAAGGTCACAGTAAGCTGCCTGTCGGGCGCTAGAATCCGCCACATAACGCAAGCACTCAGGTCTCTCAACAGCAGGTACAAGTATGACTCAGTCATTGTCCACGCTGGTGTCAACGACCTGAGACGTACCTCCTTGGACTACATGAAAAGGGACATCGAGGAGCTCTCTGATTATGTAGCCCAGGCAGGTATGACCCTGACCTTGAGCAGTATCCTACCTTCACCTAGAATGATGCCACAATACAGTGATAAGATGATCAGCTTTAATAATTGGCTTAAATTCTGGTGTCATTCAAAGGGGATCCAATGTCTGTCTGCCTGGGATGACATGCTGGACAAGCCACGCTGCTTCGCAAGGGACGGCTTGCACCTGTCACCCTGGGCTTCCGGATATTGGCAAAGGCTCTTGCCACCCCATAGTGCCTTTTTAGGCAAGGCTCAAATTCTAAACCTACCACCCTAGAACACCAAAAAGGAAAAAACTAAGGGTAATGCTGCTCAATGCCAGAAGTCTCAATCTCAAGATGCACGCTCGAGGCCCTTCTCAATATGGAGAACATTGATGTCTGTGCTGTGACAGAAACCTGGTTCAAGGCTCCTGAGAGCACCCCAGCACTAACAGGTTTCACCTCATATCATGCGTTCCGGCCCCAAAATCCGGACAACACCAAGAAAGGAGGGGTGTCCATATTCATAAAGGACACCCACACCTCAAGGTTGGTGGCAACGCACGATGCATCGGAGACCATCCAGGTGCAATTAACCATAGGCAAGACTGCTCTGCAATTTGTAGCATGTTACAGGCCACCCTCTCAAACTCAGGAACCTCACATGGCCTTCCTGAAAACATTGGAGGATAAATGTATCTCCAAACACCATCATACTAGGTGACTTCAACTACCCTAATATAGACTGGGAACACTACTCAAGCCCGAACACTCTAACCCAAAGATTCCTGGAGTTCATAAACTCAAATGCCATGGAACAACTAGTCACCATCCCCACAAGAGGTGAAAACATACTTGATCTCATCATCACGAACATGGGATCAAAATGTTCAACACCAGAAGTATACCCCTCACTGGTGAGATCAGATCATAAACTAATCTCGCTGGAGGTCCTCATCCCGCCCCCACCTGAAAAAAAAAAGACCACAGTGAAAAACTTCTCAAAAGCCGATTTCACACTTCTAAAAACTAGTGTGGTCTCCTTTAAGGCCCCTGAGCCAGTGGTAAACATTACTCAAACCGCTGAATCACTTACAAATGCCTTCTACCAGCACCTACAGGACTGCATGGAAAAGGCAATCCCAAACAAAACTAAGACTCTCTGTACCAAAGGCAAGCGTCCAGTCTGGTGGACCCCAGCCATAAACAAGCTCTACAACAAAAGGAGGAAGCTACTACAAGATAGAGCAAAATCCTTGAAAGGTAAGACACCTTTGATCATTATAAGTAAAAAACTAAGAGCTCTCATAAAATCATCCAAGGCAAATTTTGAGAGAAAAATCGCCAAGGACTCTAAAGACAATCATAAGGCCTTCTTTAGCTATGTTAGAAACCTAGGAGGAAACTCCCAGATATGCTCAGAATTAGTTCAAAATGATGTGAAAATTACTGAACCTACACACATTGCTAACATACTGGCTGACAGGTTCAGTGCAAACTTCTCCCCACCCCCAAAAAGAGAGATATCTATTCCAGAGGATTGTAGCCCCCTAAACATCTCCAACGCCCCGGTGAGAACTGCCCTCACTAAGGCAAAAAACACAGCATCCATGGGACCAGATGGTGTCCCCGGCTGTGTGCTTCATGAACTCAATGAGGAATTAAACCCACAGTTAGGACAGCTGTTTAATCTTAGCCTCACCTCAGGATACGTACCCAAGGAGTGGCGCACAGCGACTGTGGTCCCACTTCATAAGGGCGGTGCCTCCACAGACCCTGGAAATTACCGCCCCATTAGCTTGACAAGCCTTATCTGCAAAGCCATGGAGAGGATCATAATGGAACTCATAAATAAAGACATAGGGAACTTGCAGACTTTGGATCCAACCCAGTTTGGCTTTGTCAAAGGCAGATCCTGCCTCTTAAACTTGGTTGACTTTTTCGAGACAGTCACCAAGGCCATTGATGAGGGAAAGTCAGTCCATACAGCCTACCTCGACCTGGCAAAGGCCTTCGACACAATACCCCACTCAGGTATCATCGAAAAACTCATCAGCTTGAATGTAAACCCATACATCACAAGATGGGTTGCAAACTGGCTAGCGACAGAACCCACAGGGCCAGAGTTGCTGGAGCCATGTCAGACTCAAAGCCTGTCACAAGTGGTGTCCCACAGGGCTCAGTCCTGGGTCCACTCTTGTTCGGCATCTACTTTTCTGAAGTACAAGCAAACACAGGAGGGTTATGGCTGACAAAGTTTGCAGATGACTGCAAACTGGGCGCCATAGTCGAAAACACATCTGACACAGATATCCTCCAGAAGGGCCTCACAGAAACGGATAACTGGTGCCAGAGCCATGGCCTGAAGTTAAACGCCAAAAAATGCATAGTCATACCCTTCGGGAAAAACAAGGTTACCCCTAGCTATCATATAGATGGCAATCCACTTAGCACAGAAAAAGTCATCAGGGATCTGGGGACCCAAGTTGACAGTAGCCTTTTGTTTGACACTCATGTTGCTAAAGTAGTTAGGAAAACCTTCTATATCGCCCACCTGATCATGAAGGGATTCACATCTAGATCAAGGGAGGTCATCGTCCCCCTGTACTCATCACTCATTAGACCTATGATTGAGTACAATGCCCCGTTCGGAATGTATCTGACCAGACACCTGATGCAGCTTGAAAGGCCCCAAAAGTTCCTCACCAAAAGGATAAAGGGTCTCAAAATATGTCTTATGCTGCCCGACTGAAAGAACTCCAGCTCTATTCAGTCTCATACCGCTTGCTCAGAGGTGACCTGTGCCTGACATATAAGGCCATGTCAAACCCAGATTTGATGAATATGCTTCACCTCAAAAATCTAGATCCCTCAGAACCACAAGGGCGGAGACTTAAACATTGACACGGTTATAAATAGAACGTGCTGGAGGGACAGATTCATCACCCAGAGACTCCCTATGCTGTGGAACAAAATCCCGGTACATGTGAGGCAGAGCACCTCGCTGGCCTTGTTCAAGAGGAATCTTGACCAATGGATGGGAGATCGCAGATATACCCCAGGGATTACTTCAGTGTCACTGCTTGACAGAGGCACAGAAAAATGATAGGCATAGTTCTTATTCAAACTAAAGGGGTGGCGAAAGCCACATAACTATGGGCTAGGCTTATAAATGCCCTTGGGCAGATAGCCTAGTATGAACCTATGAACCTATGAACCTATATAGACTTGTCTTAAAAATTCACTTCATTAACACTCATTAGTACCCCTTATTTCACTAGCCACACTTTAATTCACCATCTGTTGCCCCCTAATTTCACCAGCCACACTTTAATTCATAATTCACCATCTGTTGCCCCCTAATTTCACCAGTCACACTTTAATTCACCATCTGTTGCCCCTTAATTTCAAAAGCCGCACTTTAATTCACCATCTGCTGCCCCCTAATTTCACCAGTCACATTTCAGTTTACCATCTGCTGCCCCCTAATTTCACCAGCTATGCTTAAATTCATCATCTGTTGCCCTCTAATTTCACCAGTAACACTTTAATTTACCATCTGTCACCCCCTAATTTCACCAGCCACACTTTAATTCACCATTGGTTGCCCCCTAATTTCACCACTCACATTTTAATTCACCATCTGTCACCCCCTAATTTCACCAGCCACACGTTAATTCACCATTTGTTGCCAGCCTGATAGCAATAGGAACACTGAAACAATGCACGTACTGCCTCATCCTCACTGACGACTGTTTCATTCTTCCTACAAACTATTCCACATGTGAGAGATGCATGTATCTACTAACCTTGGAGGCCAGACTCTCTTCAAAGACTGTAGATTATAAACAACATGTTGTTAGTTCTGCTCTGCCACTCACCTCACTCAACCATGTCCACCATGTCCCAAACCAACAAATAAGCCTTCTTTGCTGAAGCACTTAAAAAGTTCATGCCTAAAGTACAAGGCCTTTGTGCACAGGAAACACAGTGTCACACTAGCAAGCAAACAACTTACTCAGATGCTACGGAAATCATTGCTACAAATAGGGGGTCACTCAGTTGGCAGGTTTGAAACCCTTAAGGCGACAAGGTCAAGACAGTACATCTGCTTGACAGAGGAACAGTAAACTTACCTTAAAAGGGCTACCTTCTGTGACCTACTATACAGAGGCACAGTCAACTAATCTAAAAGGGTGGTGAAAGCCAAACACATTCTGGCTAGGCTTATAAATGCCCTAGGGCAGATAGCCTAGTATTAACCTATGAACCTATGGAAATGTGTTAGTCATTGGTGACTACATAGTTAGACACACAGATGCACCTGCATTAGGTTGATCAATGACGGAGTGATGGTTAGCCCCCTCTCAGATACCAGGATCTACAGCACCACTAGGGACCTCAGGTCCTTGTACCCTAAGTACACACATGACCTAGTTATTGCACATGTGTGAGTGACTTCAGACATATCTCCTTTTATCATACAAAGAGGGACATGATGGTGCTCTCAGATGGTGCATCTAAAGTTGGTGTGAACCTAGTATAAAGCAATATCCTACCACCAACAAGAATTATGTTGTAATACAAACAAGAGATAACTGACTTCAGTTATTGGCTTTGGTACTGGTGTTATTCTAGATAGATCCAGTATATATCAGCCTGGGAAGAGGTTCATAGGTTCATAGGTGTATACTAGGCTAGCAGCCACTGGGGCCTTTATTAGCCTAGCTAAGTAACCAAAATGCATTCTGCAAGTTTTCTAAGCCTTATGCATTGTTTTAAGTGATATTTTTAGGTTAGGGTATGATTTATACACTGCCCCTGTCCACTAAAGACACAGGTGCTAGACTTGGGGTGAACTTCCTTGTCCAGGTTATGCTTGAATATAGTTAGGGAAGAACTCTGTTTCACATGGATGGGTAGCCTGTTCCACAGGAGTGGAATTCTCTGAGATATATACTTGATCCTCCAAAATGCCTTATTTATTTCACAAGCAAGGTACAAACTTCTAGATCGAGTAGTTCTAATGCTATTCATTTAGCTAATGAGTAAAAGGTACATCAGAGTTGAATCTGAAGATGCCTTGCATGCCAGGCACCAATTGCCTCTCAACTGTCTGTAGAAAACTGAGTGTAGAGACAGGCATTTGAATTGCTCTGCATAGGACATGTTTACATGTACTCTTTTTGTCAGGAACCTCTGTGCACATTGCAGCTGCTACATGTGCCTGTTCAGGTACATATCAAAGGCGGCCTTATACTCAATGATGGGCCGAATGAGGGTCAAATCCAAAGGAGCAATGACCTCCTTGGATCTAGATGCCATGTCCTTGCTTATAAGCTGAGAAATATAGAGTCATTTCCTTACTGTCTTAGGCACATGTTGGTTGGAAGCTAGATTACTATCCACACATCTCCAAATCCCCGAATACTGGGTCCATTCTTAGGGGGGGTGAAATCAATGAAGTAGCTTTCTGCGGTGCTTTACTTCCCAAAGGGTACTATTATGCATTTCTTTGCATTGAGTTTTAAGCTATGGCTTTGGCACCAGTCATTTGTCTATGTCCGTCATCCCTGTAGGATGTCAATGCCCTGGACAGAGTCTAAGACTTTGCTCCTAGTTTGCAGCTTCTGCAGACTTGGTCAGACAGAAGCCTTCGGCATTGGCTTTGACATCTGAGAAGTGAATAAGAAAAGAGCAGAACCAGCACAAAGTCCTGTGGGACTCTGCTAGTGACTGGCCTTTTTGTGGAAGTAGTCTCCCTATCCTAACTCCCTGAGAGCCAGCCGGCACTGGGCTGAATGCTTACAATTCTAGAGTGGGATAATGTGCCAAATGACTTGGCCAGGCCAAAGTAGGCAGTATGCACCATTTTGCCATCATTATTTATTTTATTTTATT
>NC_056746.1:1344743165-1344918165 GCF_019279795.1 Protopterus annectens
TAGACAAGGTTTAGGTCCTTAGAATGGATATTTATGATGCTATTTGTTTTTCAGTTGTGCACCATTTCCATCATTGTAGGATCAGAGGATGCTTTGTAGGCTATGCATAGATTGCCAATCAGCACTCTGTAGGATATAGAGTACAGCAATAGGGATTTGAGATGGTCCGCTTAGGACTTGTTGTTTACTCCTTATATTGTTTTTGTGAGCAACTTCTGTGGTCTCTCAGGCTGTTTCAAGTGCATGGACAGGTACATGTAAAGGGTTTGTTATACTCAGTTATTGGTCCCAGACTACATTCCCTTACTTATAAGTTGTGTAATGGAGAATTATTTTCTTAACACCGTAGACACATGGTGGTCAAACGATAGGATACTGTCAACATATATGTCCAGATCCCTGATCACTGGGTCTACTTTTAGAGGTATATTATCACTGCAGTAATTTCCAGGGATGACCATCTTTTTACTATTATGTATTTTTTGCATTGAGCTTCCATCCAGGGCATTGGCACCAGTTGTTTGCCTGTGTCAGGCCCTCTTGAAGGGTATCTATCTTTAAGAAATTCAGTGATTGAACTTAGCTTGTGGCAATGTCCAGGCTTTGTCTGCCAATGGCCCTTCATGTTTGCCTTGACTTCAGAGAAGTAGATGCCATAAAGGAGAGACCCCAGCACTGATCCCCATGGGATTCCACTAGCAACTGGCCTCTTTGTGGGGATGGATTGGCCTATCCTATCTTCTTGCATCCTATTATTGAGCCAACTGTCTATCCATCAGGTGACATGGGTTTATGACAAATTTTGTAAGTTTTGTATTAAAATGCCTGAGTGAGGTATTGTGTTGAATGCCTTGGCCAGGTTGAGGTAGGCAGTGTGCACTTTTTTGCCCTCATCCATATCTTTAGTGACTTTCTCAAAGAAGTCCACAAGGTTAAGTAGGTATGACCAGCCTTTGACATAACCAAACTGAGTGGGATTCAGTGCCTCTAGGTTTCTTATGTCATTTTTTATCTGAACAATGATAATTCTTTAGATGGATTTGCGTATGAGACTAGTTAGTCATATGGATCTGTAGTTACTCAGGTTTGTGGAAAGTCCCACTTTGTATAGAGGGATAACTGTTGCAGTGTTCTATTCATTTGACATGAAACCTGTCTGGAGGCTAAGGTTAAACAGAGATTCTAGCAAGCCTGACAGGTCATGTTCCATACTAATCAGGAGGCACATATCATCTGGACCCATTGAATCAGTATTCTTGGCCTTAGAGAGCACAGTGAGGACCAGCTGCCTATCAATATTTGGCAGAGAACTAGTGGGGGAGGGGTATTTCCTCGGGGGTTGACTGTGGGTGATCGGGGGGGATTGGAACAGGTTTGCTATATCATCTTGCACGTTATAGATCCCATTCAGCATTAGTGTGGCACAGTGTTGAGTGTTACCTTCAAAGCTGTGAACGTACCTGGAAAGTCTTATGGTTGTCCTCCACTTGTGAAGCTATTTTTATCTCAGATTTGGCTTTGGCGGACTTGATTAGTCCCTCTGATTTGCTTGTTTGGATTGATGAGGATTTTTTTTTTTACTTTACAGGGCAATGATCTTCCTGTTTTTGAGATAATTTTCTTTCTTTTGTTATATAACCTATTTATATTAGGATTCCACCAGGATGACTATTTCTGGGAAGTTGTCCTATGTTTATTTCAAGTAGGTACAGCTGCCTCAATGCTGCTATTTGCATGGACTTTCCACCCTGAGCCACTTAGCTAAGTTAATCATACTGATGCTCATCTTAAAATTTAACACCCCCTACCTATCTTGCACCTCTGCCCCATCCATCCTGACATGACTGGAAAAAAAGACATGAAAAAAAGAGGTCATTGTTCCCCTCTACTCATCACTCATTAGACCCATTATAGAGTACAACGCCCCTTTTGGTATGTACCTCACAAGACATTTACAACAACTGGAAAGACCACAGAAATACCTCACAAAGAGGATTACTGGCCTCAAACAGATGCCCTATGAAGACCGTCTCAAAAAACTACAGCTTTATTCCATCGCATATCGCCTACTCAGGGGCGATCTCTGCCTAACATACAAAGCTATGTCAAACCCAGAGCTGTTAGACATGCTCCACTTAAAGAAATCCCAATCCCTCCGAGCTACACGCTCTAGGGACCTTAACCTTGCCACCACAATAAACAGAACATGCTGGAGGGATAGATTCCTGTCCCAGAGACTTCCCATACTCTGGAACAGACTACCTATCTATGTCAAACAGAGCTCCTCATTAGCACTCTTCAAGAAAAATCTTGATGATTGGATGGGAAATGGGAAATTCACCCCGGGGATCACTTCTGTGGCTCTGCTCGACAGGGGCACAGGAAAATAATTTTCTTGGGTGGCAAAAGCCAGGGTACATTTTTTGGCTAGGCTTGTATGGGCCCTAGGGCCGATAGCCTAGTACCTACCTATGAACCTATGTCTTATTCCATGTGTTCCCCTCCAGATGTCGTTTACGTTGTCCTTTGAACACTCTTTAGTGCCTCCTCTGCTGATACTCTCAAGAGAAATGATATGGAAAATCGTGTTTTCATGAAACAATGGAGCAGCTTTTCTCTTTTACATTATCAAAGCCCTTTCATACTCCACTTCAGAAACACAGTCCTTATCCATTTGTTTACCGAATGGTAAGTCACTGAAACAGTGGTGTTACTTAAACTAGAATACTGTTTATCGTTTACCAGATCCTAGCTCTAAACTAAGATGTTAAATTGCTTATCAACATTTTACCTATCTACCTGTCTGTCTATCTATCTGTATATCTATCTATCTATCTATCTATCTATCTATCTATCTATCTATCTATCTATCTATCTAATAATGTTTCTTTTCTACCACATACTGCTGTCTAAGCAGTTAAACTGCTTATCAAAATGCTAATATTTTATACACATACACACACACACACACACACATATATATATATATATATATATATATATATATATATATATATATATATATATATATATTTAATACTGATATATTCTATCATCATATCATCTGGCTGTATGCTATTCTTGCACTTTATGTAGTTTTATTAACTTACTTCGAACTAGAGTCAACGACCTTCATCTTCATTAAAAACAAAATCCAAATATCTGTAATATCTGAGTAACTTGTATTTTTATTCTATGTTTGATATTACCTCAGAATATCCTCGAGATATTATGTCTCAGCCTCTTCAATAAATGGGTTATGCCTTATCTTAAACTTGCTTTGGCATAGATAAATAATGCTCATCATCACTAGTAAAGGAATGTTACATTATGAAGTACACATTCATTGCATGCTTGTATCAACAGACAATTAATGGTCTGGGGGACTGTATTTTTTTGTGTTTTCTTATTACCAGGAAACAACTGGATAATAATTATTTTATCTATATCCATACCTTTATTAATTGATCTATAGGTAGAAAGATAGATAGATGTTCACAGACATATACAAGGCATGATCTGACCCAGTAGTAATGGACCTGCTTCACATCATCTACATAGAGACATTGATAGATAGACTGATCTACTTAACTTAACACTTAATCTACTTAACACAGAATGTGCGATAAGAGACCTTGGGACCCAGGTGGACAGTAGTCTCTCCTTTGATAGTCACATCACCACAGTAGTCAGGAAGTCCTTCTACGTGGCACACCTCAACATAAAAGGGTTCTCATCCAGGAAAAAAGAGGTCATTGTTCCCCTCTACTCGTCACTCATTAGACCCATTATAGAGTACAATGCCCTTTTTGGAATGTACCTCACAAGACATCTGCAGCAGCTGGAAAGGCCTTAGAAGTACCTCACAAAGAGGATTACTGGCCTCAAAAATATGTCCTACACTGACCGCCTCAAAAAACTCCAGCTTTACTCCGTAGCATACCGCCTACTCCGAGGTGACCTCTGCCTAACATATAAAGCTATGTCAAACCCAGAGCTGTTGGACATGCTACACCTGAAGTAATCCCAGTCCCTCAGAGCTACACGCTCTAGTGACCTTAACCTTGTCACCACAATAAACAGGACATGCTGGAGGGATAGATTCCTATCCCAGAGACTTCCCATACTCTGGAACAGGCTATCCATCTATGTCACTCAAAGTTCTTCATTAGCACTCTTCAAGAAAAATCTTGATGAGTAGATGGGAAATAGGAAATACACCCCGGGGATCACTTCTGTGTCTCTGCTCGACAGTGGCACAGGAAAATAACTTTCTTGGGTGGTATAAGCTAGAGAACCTTGTTGGCTAGGCTTACGTAGGTCCTTGGGCTGATAGCCTAGTACCTACCTATGAACCTATGAACCTATGATCAGTAGACACACACACACACACACACACACACACACACACACATACATATATATATATATATATATATATATATATATATATATATATATGTCTACAAGGCATCCTCTGACCCAATCGTAATGGATCTACTTCACATATAGAGGGACAGTTAAACATATATATATATATATATATATATATATATATATATATATATATATACATACACACACATATACAAGGCATCATCTGACCCAGTAATAATGGACCTGCTTCACATCATCTAAATAGAGACATTGATAGATAGACTGATCAATAGGGGTCTACCTGAGATGGTCGACAAGCCATTTGATCGACACTCATTTGGTCGACAGCTCATATGGTCGACAGGCAGATTTACCCCCTCCCCAATGTTGTGCAACCCTGGAGTTGATATATATAGTTAGGGGGGTGTGGGGGGCACTGCTTGTCGACCAAATGAACTGTCGACCAAATTTGTGTCAATCAATTGGATTGTCGACCATCTCAGGTAGACCAATATATATCTATATATATATCTATATATATATATATATATATATATATATATATATATATATATATATATATATATATATCAGGCATTATCTGACCCAGTAATAATGGACCTGCTTCACATCATCTAAATAGAGACATTGATAGATAGACTGATCAATAGACATATATATGTATGTATATATATATATATATATATATATATATATATATATATATATATATATATATATATATATATATATATCTACAAGGCATCATCTGACCCAGTCATACTGGATCTACTTCACATCATATAAACAGATAGAGGGGCAGTTAGACACATATGTCTATCTCTCTCTCTCTCTCTCTCTCTCTCTATATATATATATATATATCAGGCATTATCTGACCCAGTACTGATGGACCTGCTTCACATCATTAAGTCAGATGGAATCAGAAATCCTCATACCAGACGCATGAACTTTTTCTGCAATATCAATGGGAAGATCTGATTTAACAGGTACATCACACAGAGGATACCACTGCTCTGGAACAGACTCCAAATCCATGGAAAACAAAGCTCATCACTGTCCAATTACAATTCTAATTAGGATCAATGAATGGGAAATAGGAAATTTACCCCAGGACTTGCCCCTGAATTATTAATGGACAGAGACAAAACCTAAATGTTTTATCTCATACATATGCTACATCCTAACTATACATGGTGGGATCTTAGGAATGTTCAACAGGTAAAATGAAATGCTAGATCTTGCATTAGGTACTGTTGTGCTAAACACCAAATGGGGAATGTTAAGTGAAGCTTAAGCATCAAATAGGTTATTTGGCTAGGCTCAAAATGATCTGCAATGGCAGACAGATGTGTACCATCATAGGATCTTATGATCCTATAATAGATATATATGTATATCTATGTCTCTCTCTATATATATATATATATATATATATATGTGTGTGTGTGTGTGTGTGTGTGTGTGTGTGTGTATATGTATATATATATATATATATATATATATATATATATATATGTACATGTATATATGTGCATTATGACAGTTAATCACTGTCACATAGACATGCAGCATGCATATTATGACAGTTAATCAGTCACATTGACATGCAGCATATGCATTATAACAGTTAATCACTGTCACATAGACATGCAGCATGTGCATTATGACAGTTAATCAGTCACATTGACATGCAGCATGTGCATTATAACAGTTAATCACTGTCACATAGACATGCAGCATGTGTATTATGACAGTTAATCACTGTCACAGAGACATGCAGCGTGTGTATTATGACAGTTAATCACTATCACAGAGACATGCAGCGTGTGTATTATGACAGTTAATCACTGTCGCATAGACATGCAGCATGTGTATTATGACAGTTAATCAGTCACATTGACATGCATGTGCATTATGACAGTTAATCACTGTCACAGAGACATGCAGTATGTGTATTATGACAGTTAATCACTGTCATATAGACATGCAGCATGTGCATTATGACAGTTAATCAGTCACATTGACATGCATGTGCATTATGACAGTTAATCACTGTCACAGAGACATGCAGTATGTGTATTATGACAGTTAATCACTGTCACATAGACATGCAGCATGTGCATTATGACAGTTAATCAGTCACATTGACATGCATGTGCATTATGACAGTTAATCACTGTCACAGAGACATGCAGCATGTGCATTATGACAGTTAATCACTGTCACAGAGACATGCAGCATGTGCATTATGACAGTTAATCACTGTCACAGAGACATGCAGCATGTGTATTATGACAGTTAATCACTGTCACATAGACATGCAGCATGTGTATTATGACAGTTAATCACTGTCGCATAGACATGCAGCATGTGCATTATGACAGTTAATCACTGTCGCATAGACATGCAGCATGTGTATTCTGACAGTTAATCACTGTCACATAGACATGCAGCATGTGCATTATGACAGTTAATCACTGTCACATAGACATGCAGCATGTGCATTATGACAGTTAATCAGTCACATTGACATGCAGCATGTGTATTATGACAGTTAATCACTGTCACATTGACATGCAGCATGTGTATTATGACAGTTAATCAGTCACATTGACATGCAGCATGTGTATTATGACAGTTAATCACTGTCGCATAGACATGCAGCATGTGCATTATAACAGTTAATCACTGTCGCATAGACATGCAGCATGTGCATTATGAAAGTTAATCAGTCACATTGACATGCAGCATGTGTATTATGACAGTTAATCAGTCACATAGACATGCAGCATGTGTATTATGACAGTTAATCACTGTCACATAGACATGCAGCATGTGCATTATGACAGTTAATCACTGGCACATAGACATGCAGCATGTGCATTATGACAGTTAATCACTGTCGCATAGACATGCAGCATGTGCATTATGACAGTTAATCACTGTCGCATAGACATGCAGCATGTGCATTATGACAGTTAATCACTGTCGCATAGACATGCAGCATGTGCATTATGACAGTTAATCACTGTCGCATAGACATGCAGCATGTGCATTATGACAGTTAATCACTGTCGCATAGACATGCGGCATGTGCATTATGACAGTTAATCACTGTCGCATAGACATGCGGCATGTGCATTATGACAGTTAATCACTGTTGCATAGACATGCAGCATGTGCATTATGACAGTTAATCACTGTCGCATAGACATGCAGCATGTGCATTATGACAGTTAATCACTGTCACAGAGACATGCAGCATGTGTATTATGACAGTTAATCACTGTCGCATATACATGCAGCATGTGCATTATGACAATTAATCACTGTCACAGAGACATGCAGCATGTGTATTCTGACAGTTAATCACTGTCGCATAGGCATGCAGCATGTGCATTCTGACAGTTAATCACTGTCGCATAGGCATGCAGCATGTGCATTATGACAGTTAATCACTGTCACAGAGACATGCAGCATGTGCATTATGACAGTTAATCACTGTCACATAGACATGCAGCATGTGTATTATGACAGTTAATCACTGTCGCATAGACATGCAGCATGTGCATTATGACAGTTAATCACTGTCACAGAGACATGCAGCATGTGTATTATGACAGTTAATCACTGTCGCATAGACATGCAGCATGTGCATTATGACAGTTAATCACTGTCACAGAGACATGCAGCATGTGTATTATGACAGTTAATCACTGTCGCATAGACATGTAGCATGTGCATTATGACAGTTAATCACTGTCACAGAGACATGCAGCATGTGTATTCTGACAGTTAATCACTGTCGCATAGACATACAGCATGTGCATTATGACAGTTAATCACTGTCACAGAGACATGCAGCATGTGTATTATGACAGTTAATCACTGTCGCATAGACATGCAGCATGTGTATTATGACAGTTAATCACTGTCACATTGACATGCAGCTTGTATATTATGACAGTTAATCACTGTCACATTGACATGCAGCATGTGCATTATGACAGTTAATCACTGTCACATAGACATGCAGCATGTGCATTATGACAGTTAATCACTGTCACATAGACATGCAGCATGTGCATTATGACAGTTAATCAGTCACATTGACATGCAGCATGTGCATTATAACAGTTAATCACTGTCACATTGACATGCAGCATGTGCATTATGACAGTTAATCAGTCACATTGACATGCAGCAAGTGTATTATGACAGTTAATCACTGTCACATAGACATGCAGCATGTGTATTATGACAGTTAATCACTGTCACATTGACATGCAGCATGTGTATTATGACAGTTAATCACTGTCGCATAGACATGCAGCATGTGTATTATGACAGTTAATCACTGTCACATTGACATGCAGCATGTGTATTATGACAGTTAATCACTGTCACATTGACATGCAGCATGTGTATTATGACAGTTAATCACTGTCACAGAGACATGCAGCATGTGTATTATGACAGTTAATCACTGTCACATTGACAGGCAGCATGTGCATTATGACAGTTAATCACTGTCACATTGACATGCAGCATGTGTATTATGACAGTTAATCACTGTCACAGAGACATGCAGCATGTGCATTATGACAGTTAATCACTGTCACATTGACATGCAGCATGTGTATTATGACAGTTAATCACTGTCGCATAGACATGCAGCATGTGTATTATGACAGTTAATCACTGTCACATTGACATGCAGCATGTGTATTATGACAGTTAATCACTGTCACATTGACATGCAGCATGTGCATTATGACAGTTAATCACTGTCACAGAGACATGCAGCATGTGTATTATGACAGTTGATCACTGTCACATAAACATGCAGCATGTGTATTATGACAGTTAATCACTGTCACAGAGACATTCAGCATGTGCATCATGACAGTTAATCACTGTCACATTGACATGCAGCATGTGCATTATGACAGTTAATCACTGTCACATTGACATGCAGCATGTGCATTATGACAGTTAATCACTGTCACATTGACATGCAGCATGTGTATTATGACAGTTAATCACTGTCACATTGACATGCAGCATGTGTATTATGACAGTTAATCACTGTCACATTGACATGCAGCATGTGTATTATGACAGTTAATCACTGTCGCATAGACATGCAGCATGTGTATTATGACAGTTAATCAGTCACATTGACATGCAGCATGTGCATTATGACAGTTAATCACTGTCGCATAGACATGCAGCATGTGTATTATGACAGTTAATCACTGTCACATTGACATGCAGCGTGTGCATTATGACAGTTAATCACTGTCGCATAGACATGCAGCATGTGTATTATGACAGTTAATCACTGTCACATTGACATGCAGCATGTGTATTATGACAGTTAATCACTGTCACATTGACATGCAGCATGTGTATTATGACAGTTAATCACTGTCGCATTGACATGCAGCGTGCCATTAGTAGTTTAACTACAGTGTGCACACTCAGGAGTCAAAACTAGCCTTGCACATGTCAGCAATGGAATTTTCTATGGAGACTTACTGACAAAATTACTATGAAAGCAAGTAAACAATATGCAGTGATAAATGTCCTCTGTTACTTATCTGGTGTATATACTTTATTTATGTTATAAAATCGCCTTACTGTACTCTTCACCTGGTATCATCATAAAATGTAAACACACCATTGTGCAAAGGAATACCTACCTTATTCCTTATGAAATATAATGACAGCTGTTGTTATTCTGAAATATTCCATAATTCTACAATATTTGCTATACCGTTTCATCTATATTCTGGAAATATGGCTTTAATTTATGGAAAATAAATATGAGAAATACTTGCTATGCTTTAATCCGTTGCTTATTTACAAGAACACTAATTCCCTCATCACGTCTTTGTTTCAACTTGAGGAAGGGTATGCGATGTTGTTTTATTTTGCTCCATGCACTACAAAACAAGCCACAAGTGAATGCTTGATATGCTGATATACTGTCAGGCTATCTTTGATGACTCTCAAGGTTTACTCTTGAAGCCAGAGATGTAAAAGAGTAGCCTCTCCAAATCATAAATACTTTGTAGTTTCAGATTAGTCATTGCTTTTGCTCTATAATTAATGTATTAGAAATGTACATCAATAAATATAGCACCACACAAGTAGCTTGTTGTAATTACAGAGGTACAACAATTAGGAATCATAAGGCAGCATGTAAGCCTTTATCCCCTCTAGGTTATAGCTAAGTAAATTGTTTATAAGTAGGCTTACAGATGATGGAGGGAAGGATTTTCTGATATGCTGAAACATTAGTAGTATAATTAGTGAAAAGCAGAAGACAGGTTTCAGATGCATAGCTGAAGTAAAAATTAAGAGGTGGGTTTATTTCCCTTTTTCATTCATTTGTTAACTAGGAAAGCTGACTTACAGAAAATGTGCTTTTTCAGAGGCAGCCTGGGAGGCCTGTCTGGTTAAGTGACTTGGCCAGAGTAACACATCTGGCAAATGGAGTTAGAAAGAATCAAACCTTGAACCTCTGGCTACAGAAAACATCTCATTAACAGCTCATGCCATCCATGTTTGATGCAGCCGTATATCCTAATGCATACATTCAGTGGTAGGATGAGGTGCTTTTTGTGTTAAAGTAATAGACCAGAGGACTGAGGTACACAGGCACAGACAGAGATACCCACACACTGTTACACGTACATGTGTGTATCTATACAGTCATCTATGTATGTGTGTGTGTGTGTGTGTGTGTGTGTGTGTGTGTGTGTGTGTGTGTATATTTGTACCTCTCTCTCTCTCTCTCCCTATGTGTGTGTGTGTGTGTGTGTGTGTGTATATATATATATATATATATATATATATATATATATATATATGTGTGTGTGTGTGTGTGTGTGTGTGTGTGTGTATGACTTTATCATCATTGATAGAACATATCAATGTAAGAAATACAAATGAATGACCCCTAAAGATAAAAAAATAAATGTGTTGCAAGCAAAATGAGATATTCAGAAAACATTGAAAACTTATCTTCCACTGTCAGTAAACAAGAGCTATAAAACCCATATCAAGTATCATCTGAATGGTAGTACTTTTAGGCAAAGAGCTTTTAGTAACATAATGTGTAGGGTTAAGGTTAATGACAGGTGTAGGGGAAAGATTAGGGTTAGCACACATGAGTAAGGAGGGCAGAAGGTTTTGCCCCCGCTACACCACCCTGCTCATAGGTGCTAACCCTAACCCTATCCGTACACCTAGTCCTAACCATACATGTTAATTTACTAAAAATGCTTTCTCTAGCAGTACCAGTGATGAAAAAAAAGGAAACAGGAGACCAAAAACACCAATCAAGCACTAAATTAAACCTACCACCTTATCTAACCCTAAGTCAAAAAGAAACAGGACACTCAAAACACCAAACATGCAGTTAATTAAACCTACCGCCTTACCTAACCCTAAGTCATAAGGAAACAGGACACCCAAAACACCAATCATGCACTAAATTAAACCTACCACCTTACCTAACCCTAAGTCATAAGGAAACAGGACACCCAAAACACCAATCATGCACTAAATTAAACCTACCACCTTACCTAACCCTAAGTCATAAGGAAGCAGGACACCCAAAACACCAATCATGCACTAAATTAAACCTACCACCTTACCTAACCCTAAGTCATAAGTTAACAGGACACCCAAAACACTAATCATGCACTAAATTATACCTACCACCTTACCTAACCCTAAGTCATAAGGAAACAGGACACCCAAAACACCAATCATGCACTAAATTAAACCTACCACCTTACCTAACCCAAAGTCATAAGAAAACAGGACACCCAAAACACAAATCATGCACTAAATTAAACCTACCACCTTACCTAACCCTAAGTCTTAAGGAAACAAGGCAGCCAAAACACCAATCATGCACTAAATTAAACCTACCACCTTACCTAACGCTAAGTCATAAGGAAACAGGACACCCAAAACACCAGTCATGCACTAAATTAAACCTACCAACTTACCTAACCCTAAGTCATAAGGAAACAGGACACCCAAAACACCAGTCATGTACTAAATTAAACCTACCACCTTACCTAACCCTAAGTCATAAGGAAACAGGACACGCAAAACACCAGTCGTGCACTAAATTAAACCTACCACCTTACCTAACACTAAGTCATAAGGAAACAGGACACCCAAAACACCAGTCATGCACTAAATTAAACCTACCACCTTACCTAACACTAAGTCATAAGGAAACAGGACACCCAAAACACCAGTCATGCACTAAATTAAACCTACCACCTTACCTAACACTAAGTCATAAGGAAACAGGACACCCAAAACACCAATCCTGCACTAAATTAAACCTAGCACCTTACCTAACCCTAAGTCATAAGGAAACAGGACACCCAAAACACCAATCCTGCACTAAATTAAACCTAGCACCTTACCTAACCCTAAGTCATAAGGAAACAGGACACCCAAAACACCAATCCTGCACTAAATTAAACCTACCACCTTACCTAACCCTAAGTCATGAATACTGGCATGTGCACACTACTTGCTATAATGCAGGCTAACGCATTTTCAAAACCCCTTCTTTTCACTTAGTCATTCCTTTTTCTATATAGCCCTACATATCTATACTATGTAAAGGTTGATTTCGACCAAATATTATTGTCACAAATGTGTGGCCACTAATTTATCTGTTTGCTGTTTTGCAATTACTCATTTGTGTTTTTCACATATGTATTTGCTTATATTCTTAAACATATATATATATATATATATATATATATATATATATATATATATATATATATATTTATATACTGTATAGCTCAGTAGTGTCCAACCCGTGGGCCGCGGGCCGCATGCGGCCCCCAGAGCTCTTCCATACGGCCCGCGACCCTTAAATTGAAATGTAACTTTTTTTTCCGTGTGTTTTCACGTCCGCGTCCCTCAGCTAGTCTGCGCATGCGCAAAATTACTTTTGTCACGTTTTTTTTCTTGCCAGCGTCTTTCAGCTGGTATGCGCATGCGCCAAAACACCGTTCGGTCGTTTTTTTCATTTGCGGTGAAGGAAGGAGTGAGATCGCGGCGAAGAAGTTGGATTTATTTACCTGACTACAACATCTATTTTACAGCAGTAAAAGGTAAGCTACGCTATAGTGGTCAGACTTATTCTGGTTGTATATTCTGTGTACAATGATTAGATAGTGGACCGTACAGAATTTGTTCACTGCTTTGCTGAATGCTTAGAATTAGATATCTCCTGCTCCCCCGTGACCTCACCAGTGATAAGTATCTCAAAATGAATGAATGCAATAAAATGAAATTTAAAGTTTGTTCAGGAAGCTGCAACACTACTCCACAGCTCTGCTTCTTAACCTCAGAAACAGGAACACATCCAGCAATAATCAGGGATGCTAAATATTAGTACTAACCTGAGAAGAGGACAGAATAATAGAATGGTAATTAAAAGTATATTTTTGATGTAAAATAAGTCTATAAGTAATTATTGTCATTATTTACTTACTATAAACCACCACGTTTTCCACAAATTATATTTTTACGAGGGACAAAGCAAAATTTAAGCTAAAATCAGGGATAGATGAGCAGTATGCTGCCCCAAATGACAACTAGAGCAGCGGTTTACATTAGTACCTTATGCCAGTGCTGTGCTTCCTCAAAGTTTTGATTGTCGTCTGAACTGTGATGTGGCTTGTGCATTGGGAGCAACTGTACCACTCTCTCCCGCTCATAAAGAGTTGTCGGAACTTTGGTTTGAGGGTTGATAGGTGTTTTGAGACAAGAGGTGAACAGTACGGAATCTCTGTGAGAGCTGTCCATTGTTACTGTTTGGTTGGAACAGTAATCACAACTACTTACAAACATTTCTCACCTACATGTTCTGATTGTTGCAGGCTTACTGTTCACGTTATCGTTTAATCTACCCTGTGTGCCTCCTATAAAATAACTCATTTAGCAGATAGGCCTCGTCTCACATAATTTTTCATGTGTGTTTTTTTATGGATTACATTTCACACGGGCATGTGTTCGTGCGTGCGTACACATCCAGGGACACGTTTTAAATATTGATTCTTTTCAGTTAGAAAGCTCCTCAGCTTGCTGTCACCGCGATGGTTACTAAGAAAAAATGGTTTAGATTAGAAAATGAATAACTGAATGTATTTTCAGAGGAATGAGAAAAGTGTAACTGCAATGTGTAACATCTAAGTACAGTAACAATCACTGCTTCAGCACAAGGTCACCTTTATTAACTGTCGGCGGTTTTGCAATGTCTGAAACCGTGAAATGAATTCAGAGATGTTCCTAAAAATTGAGGATAGATGGGGGGGGGGGGTTCTCACAGGAAAAAAAAAACAGTCCTAATGTAGGTGCGGACATACAGTGCACTTCGCACATTGGAACAATGTTGTATCCAAGGTCACGACTACAATCCTGATGCGATTGATGTGGGCAAAAAGGTTTCACCCAAACTTACGTATTTGCTTATTTTAGTTGCAAAAGTCGCAGTCTTGTTGAAATATAACCATACTTTGTGACAAATAATGCTTTGTGTTGTTTTTGCCCATGCGCCTGCCAGCCATCAATTGTCCTCTCTATCAGACATGCGGTGTCCAGTTGGGTGGGGGCGATATCAGCTTAATAGTTCTGTAACAACCAATTGAGCTGATTTGAACTTTTCCTGTGTAGTCAAAGTTGGTTTACCCAGGCAAGCCCTGCATAAGGGTTTAACTTTATATCTATTTTCACCGTGCAGTGTTAAAAACTGTGTACCACACGAAGGAAGCCCATAGAAATGAGCCATAGTTGCAGTGTAACTATGTAAATATGCATTGTCATATTTAGTACATTAGTGACAGCTGGTAAAGGTTTTGAGACATTCTAAGAATCTCTAAAAGTCGCTGTTGCTCCCCCTTTCCAACATCAGCTTTTTAGGGGTGGTTGCTGTGGAAGGGTGGAAGTTGTTCGAGGCTTCTTGTTTCCCAGATGTTATATATTATGAACAAAAGAAAAAAGTAAAAAAACATCACAGTTAAAGACATAGGTTTGTTCACATGTTTGTCTTTCTCTCCCTCTGTCTCTCTCTCTCTCTCACACACACACCAATACATAAATACATACATACATTTTACAAGTATGTTGGCAGTCACATTTGCTAAAAAAAATCATTCACATGGCACCTTTAATAAATTCTGCTGAACATGGGCTTGTACAACTATCGGGTATATTTGCCTCTTAATCATACCTCTCGACTGTTCAAACTTTTGCAAAATGTCCAGATTTGTGTCTGTTCCTCAATAAGTGTGCGGTTTTCTGGCAACCTATTGACGACTGTAACTAAATAATGACATATTTAAGTTTCAGACTTCATTAGACTGCAATCATTACTGACAACTGTTGAATCACAGCCAATTTGTCCCGGAGCAGGTAAAATTACCCCTGCGCCATTTTAAGGTGAATCTGTCTGTTGAACAACGTGAAACAAACTTGTTCTGGACTGGATGTATCTAGTTTAACTCTCTGAAACTTAACTACTGCTAGTTAACATAACAGCTGCCACTACAGCTAAGACCGAGAGTAACCATTCCAGTGCACTTACTAAGCCAGTCTCTCATTGCCAAACGGTGGTCGTTCAGCAAACGTGGATTTGATTATCATCCATTCTGCGTTAAGCACATTGAAATCTACAATAAATAGGCGCAGCAAGGCAGACTTAATGCTCATATCCCACCTGGATAAAGACAACTAGAATAGGTAGCTATTAGATGTATGAATGTCTTCAGCAATCTCGTTTTCATTCCATTCTACACAGGCAAAGTAGTGTCACGTACTAGGAAATATAGAAGCCCTGATCCCTTGCATATCCTCAGGGTGTAGCCAGAAATGTACATTTTGTACTTATCTGGATAATGTTGTCCCCACCACCCTTTCACTTGTCATTTAAATGTACAGCCCCCAAACGTTGACAAATGACAATACACACTTCAAAAATGGGACACGCTATTTTTAACTTTTACATCTTAACAACCATATAAGTGTCTAGTTTACAGGTGTAGTCCTGTCTCATCATGTAAAATTGTTTTATATAGCTCCATACTGCAGACGACAGTTTATTTATTAATTTATTTATTGTCCAAATTAACCTACAATACAGCCACCAACTGAAAAGGTTGGACACCCCTGGCCTAAGTTATGTTTCCTAATACTGCACTTGAGTGAGTTAAATAATACTGACTATAGATATAATAAATAAATATTGCACTTACATAGAATATATGTAAGTATATAGTGCACAAATAGATAAAAATTAACTTATGTATCCAGACCCCTGGCACTAGTGCCTGAGTTCAGAAGTCTAATTACTGTAGGGTAGAATCTGCTACTGAATCTTGTAGTCCTGCAGTGAATGCTGCAATATCTCCTGCCTGAAGCCAGACCATTAAACAGTCCACGTGCAGGATACATGTTGTCCTGTATTATTTTGGCGGCCTTTCATATGCTTCTTGAGGAATAAAGATGTTGTATCGATGGAAGAATGGAACCTGTTACCTTCTCTCTGACCCTCACCACTCTTTGTAGCACCTTCCTTTCTGTAACTGTGCAGCTTCCAAACCATCCTGTGAAGTTGCAGGTGAGGATGCTCTATACACTGTGAAGTTGCAGGTGAGGATGCTCTATACACTGTGAAGGTGCAGGTGAGAATGCTCTATACACTGTGAAGTTGCAGGTGAGGATGCTCTATACACTGTGAAGTTGCAGGTGAGGATGCTCTATACACTGTGAGGTTGCAGGTGAGGATGCTCTATACACTGTGAAGTTGCAGGTGAGGATGCTCTATACACTGTGAAGGTGCAGGGGAGGATGCTCTATACACTGTGAAGTTGCAGGTGAGGATGCTCTATACACTGTGAAGTTGCAGGTGAGGATGCTCTATACACTGTGAGGTTGCAGGTGAGGATGCTCTATACACGGTGAAGGTGCGTGTGTGGATGCTCTATATACTGTGAAGTTGCAGGTGAGGATGCTCTATACACTGTGAAGTTGCAGGTGAGGATGCTCTATACACTGTGAAGTTGCAGGTGAGGATGCTCTATACACTGTGAAGTTGCAGGTGAGGATGCTCTATACACTGTGAGGTTGCAGGTGAGGATGCTCTATACACTGTGAAGTTGCAGGTGAGGATGCTCTATACACTGTGAAGGTGCAGGGGAGGATGCTCTATATACTGTGAAGTTGCAGGTGAGGATGCTCTATACACTGTGAAGTTGCAGGTGAGGATGCTCTATACACTGTGAAGGTGCAGGTGAGGATGCTCTATACACTGTGAAGTTACAGGTGAGGATGCTCTCTATTGTACCTTTATAGAAGGTGGAGAAAATATGAGGAGGAAGCTTAGCTTTTTTTTCAGACTTCTTAAAAGGTGGACGCATTGGTGCACATTTTTTGACCAGTTGGCTGGTGTTTCCTGACCACGACAGATCCTCTGATATGTGTACACCCAGGAATTTCATACTTTTAACCCTCTCCACACTCTCACCATTAAGCTTGAGCACTGGGTGGTTTGTTCTCCTTTTCCTGATGTCAATGATATCTCTTTGGTCTTGCTTACATTCATGTCAGGGTTGTTCCCCTCGCATCAACAGATCAGAGATGCCACATCCTCTCTTTACACCCTTTCATCCTCCTTTGTGATGAGCCCCACGACTGCGGTGTCATCAACAAACTTGATGATATGGTTGGACTTGTGCTTAGCATAGCAGTTGTGGGTCAGGATGGTGAATAACAGAGGGCTGAGAAATCATACGTGTGGAACCCATGTTAATTGTGATGCACTTTGATGTGTTCTTATGTCAACACACCCTCTGTGGTCTCTCAGTCATAGGTTCATAGGTAGGTACTAGGCTATTGGCCCTAGGGCATAATTAAGCCTAGCCAAAAATGTTCTGCTTTTGCTTCTCTCCCAAGTGGTTTAGTTACCTGCACCCCTGTCTAGCAGGGCCACAGAAGTGATTCCCAGGGACAATTTCCTGTTTCCCATCCACTCATCAAGATTCCTCTTGAAGAGCACTAACAAGGAGCTCTGCCTTACATATATGGGGACCTTATTCCAGAACAAGGGGAGTCTCTGGGACATGAAACTGTCCCTCCAACAAGTCTTGTTTAGTGTTGATGTCAGGTTTGTGTCCCTTGAGTGTGTAGCTCTTGTGGATTGCATTTTCCTTAGATGGAGCATTTCTAGCAATTCAGGGTTTGACATAGCCTTGTATGTCAGGCAGAGATCACCTCTGAGTAGCCGGTACACGACCAAGTACAGTCTGAGTTTCTTTAGCCTCATGGCGTAGGGCATCTGTGTGAGGCCTGTTATCCTCTTTGTGAGGTACTTTTGGGGCCTCTCCAGTTGTTGCAGATGTCTTGTTAGGTGCATCCCGGATGGGGCATTATATTCAATAACGGGTCTAATGAATGACGAGTAGAGGGGGACAATAACTTCCTTATTCATAGATGCAAACCCCTTTGTGATAAGGTGGGCCATGTAGAAGGATTTTCTAACCACTTTAGCAATATGGTTGTCGAAGGAGAGGTTACTGTCCACCTGAGTCCCTAGGTCTCATCACACTCTCTGTGCTAAGTGGGCTACCACCTATGTTGTAATTCATAGGTACTTGGTTTTTCCCAAAGGGGATGACAATGCACTTTTTGGCATTTAGCTTGAGGCCATGGTTTTGGCACCACATATCTGTATCCATAAGACCCTTTTGAAGGATGTCTACATCAGTAGGAGTCTCAATTATGGCACCCAGTTTGCAGTCGTCTGCGCAATTTGTTAGCCATAGTCCCTCCATGTTTGCTTGTACCTCTGAGAAATAGATACCAAACAGGAGGGGTCCCAGGACTTAGCCCTGTGGTACACTACTAGTCACAGGTTTGGGAGTCAGATCTACCATTTCTTATTCTCACTGAATGGGTTCTATCCATGAGCCAGTTAGCAACACATCTTGTAACGTAGGGGTTTATATTTAGGTTGGTGAGTTTGTCTATAATTCCTGAGTGGGAAATGGTATTGAAGGCCTTTGCAAGATCAAGGTATGCTGTGTGAACCATCTTTCCCTCATCTATTGCTTTAGTAACCATTTAGAAAAAGTCAACCAGATTTAGGAGACTTGACCTTCCCTTTACAAACCCAAACTGGGTGGGGTCTAGGGCTTGTAGGTTCCCAATGTCGTTGTTGTTTATGAGTTCCATGATGATGTGCTCCATGGCCCTGCAGACGAGACTCGTCAAGCTGATGGGGCAGTAATTCCTGGGGTCAGTGGTCGCACCTCCTTTATGGAGTGGAATAACTGTTGCCATGTGCCACTCTGTGGGCACATAGCCTGAGGTGAGGCTGTGGTTAAACATGGTATTAAGGTGAGGGATTAATTTGTTTTGGAGTTCATGTTGCATGCTGCCTGGGATGCTGTCTGATCCCATGGATGCTGTTTTTTTGCCTTGGAGAGTGCTGTTTTCACCTGGGTGTCTGATTTTTAGGGGCATCAAAATCTTCTGGCATGGCTATGGGCCCTTTGGGGGTGAGGGTGGAGTGACGTTTGCATTGAACCTATCTGCCAATATATTGGCGATGTCAGTTGGTTCTCTGAATTTTCAATCATTATTCTGCAGCTCAGAGAAGATCTGGGAGTTGTTATTTAGGTTTTTGACATAGATAAAAATGCTTTGTGATTGTCTTTGATGTCTGTTGCAATTTTCTTTCAAAGCTTGCCGTAGAGGTTTTATGTGGGTTCTTAGCTTTTTGCTAAGGTTGGTCAGGGAGCCCTTCCATTCCTGGGTTTTTACTCTTTTTTGCAATAATTTCTTCCTTCTATTATAGAACTTATTTATGGCTGGGGTCCACCAGGCTGGTTTCCCCTTTTTGTAGGAATGGGTCTTGGTCTTGTTTGGGATAGCACAGTCCATGCACTCATGTAGGTGCTTGTAGAGTGCTTTTGTGTAGGATATAGCAGATTCAATCATATTGACATTCTGCTGGGGAGTAACGAAGTTTGCTACCTCTGTCTTGAGTAGCATAAAATTTGCCTTGGAGAGGTTTTTCACCATGGTTTCTTTTGGAGTGGGGGTGAGGGTGGTATGTGGATATCTAGGGTGATGAGTTTATGGTCTGATCTGACCAATGAGGAATTTACCACAGGTGTGGAGCATTTGTTGGACTCTCATGTTTTCCAGTATCTCGAGGAAAGAGGAGTGAGTGTCTTGGGGCAGGGAAGGTGATCTGTAGCAAGCTACAATCTGGATTGTAGTTTTGCCCATTGTCAGTTGCACTTGGATGATCTCTGAGGCATCATACTTTGCAACTAGTCTGGAGGTGTGGTTATCCTTGATGAATAAGGATACGCCTCCTCCCTTTGTATTTCGGTCCGGGTTTTGCAGCCAAAATGTGTGGTATGATTTGTAGCCGGGAATCGCTGGGGTGCTCTCTTGAGCCTTGAACCAGGTCTCCGTTACTCACAAATATTGATGTTCTGCATATTGAGGAGTGCCTTGAGAGAGTGCATTTTGACGTTTAAACTCCTAGCATTTAGCAGCATGACCCTCAGTTTTTTGTTGCTAGTACTTGTTATGGTGGTGGGTTTGTTTTTTGAGCCTTGCCTAAAAGAGGCACTATGGTGGTGGCAAGAGCATTTGCCAGTATCCTGAATCCTAGGGGTGACAGCTGCAAGCCATCTCTGGTGAAGCATCGAGGCTTGTCGAGCATGTCATCCCAGGCAAACAGGTACAGGATCCCCTTTAAATGACGCCAAAAACTTAGCCAATTGTTGAACTTTATCATTTTTTCCTTGTACTGAGGTATCATTCTTGGTGAGGGTAAGATGCTACTCAGGGCTAGTGTCTTACCTGCCTTGTTACATAATCAGAGAGCTCTTCTATGTCCTTTTTCATGTAGTCCAGAGAGGTACGTCTCAGGTCATTCACACCAACATGGATAATGACAGAGTCGTATTTGTAAAACACACAAAACAGTCCACGGAATCCTTGCACCAGCAATTGAAAGATCGCAAAACAGCCGTAATCTTAACGCAATTTTATTATTATCCACAAGCGTTTTCGCCACTAACTATGTCGTGGCTTCTTCAGAGAAAACAAATTACAACTGACACAGTTGCATACACTTGTTTAAAAACAATTCAAAAAGGAAGTGATGTAACAAGCCGTAAAAGACCATTTAAACTATTAGTTCTGCTTGTCTTTTAACCTACATTACATAGATTACTATAAAAAAATATATACATTTAAAAAAATGAACCATTGAAAACACTCTTCAACATTTGAGATACCAAAAACAGTATCAGATACACTATCAACAATAAAAGTGTATTAAATAGGTTCAACCATAAAAATACACTAAAACAACAACAACATATAGGGCTTAATAACCTAAATGTGTTGTTGTGCTTGATAAAATATATGCACCTTAACATACTCAACACAATACCAGGTGTTAACCCAAAAAGTATATGAGTGAAAAAAGTACATAAAACCTTAAGTCATTAAAAATTATACTAAAAGAAGACAATTACACTGTACTTAATTGAAAAGTGCCTCACATATACTACACACAGTAACAGTGGTAGTCCTAAAGTACAAAAACTATAAAAATAGGAAATAAGTTAACTAGGTTTATTATTTTTATCCCTTTGTTTATTACAATCTCTAAATGCACACTCTTAGAAATTAAACATCATCATGCATTAATAAAAAAGCATTAGGTTATGAATTGAGTGAAACCATCTACCTCAAATAACTCCTCAGTTTCAATACTGCAGATATATTGCAATAATAGCATACATATGTTCGCAGATACGGTCACGTATCCTACGATCGGTCTTACCTATGTAAAAGGAAGGACAACAATCACAAAAAGCCACATAAATGATAGATCTACTCTCACAATTCAATGGAAATTGAATAGTGTATTTCTTGTCCCTTATATTATAAGTTTGACCTGGTCTAACTTTATGACACCAGTTACAAAAACCACAGGGGTACATACCAGTACGTTTATTAAAAACCTTTTATAGTAATCTATGTAATGTAGGTTAAAAGACAAGCAGAACTAATAGTTTAAATGGTCTTTTACGGCTTGTTACATCACTTCCTTTTTGAATTGTTTTTAAACAAGTGTATGCAACTGTGGCAGTTGTAATTTGTTTTCTCTGAAGAAACAGAGAACAGTGACACTGTTACTGTGTGTAGTATATGTGAGGCACTTTTCAATTAAGTACAGTGTAATTGTCTTCTTTTAGTATAATTTTTAATGACTTAAGGTTTTATGTATTTTTGTCACTCATATACTTCTTGGGTTAACACCTGGTATTGTGTTGAGTATGTTAAGGTGCATATATTTTATCAAGCACAACAACACATTTAGGTTATTAAGCCCTATATGTTGTTGTTGTTTTAGTGTATTTTTATGGTTGAACCTATTTAATACACTTTTATTGTTGATAGTGTATCTGATACTGTTTTTGGTATCTCAAATGTTGAAGAGTGTTTTCAATGGTTCATTTTTTTAAATGTATATATTTTTTTATAGTAATCTATGTAATGTAGGTTAAAAGACAAGCAGAACTAATAGTTTAAATGGTCTTTTACGACTTGTTACATCACTTCCTTTTTGAATTGTTTTTAAACAAGTGTATGCAACTGTGGCAGTTGTAATTTGTTTTCTCTGAAGAAGCCACGACATAGTTAGTGGCGAAAACGCTTGTGGATAATAATAAAATTGCATTAAGATTACGGCTGTTTTGCGATCTTTCAATTGCTGGTGCAAGGATTCCGTGGACTGTTTTGTGTGTTTTACTGGTTTAACGTTTGCGTTTTTTCAAGAGTCGTATTTGTACTTACTGTGGAGTGACCTGAGTGCATGGGTAATGTGGTGGATTCTGGGGCCCGACAAGCAACTGACATGATGTTCTCTTTATCCAGCCTGGTGAGAGAGACATCGGTGTGCCTGACTATGGAGTCACCTATTACAAGTGTATTAGGTAAGGTGTTTTGTCTTAAGGGCTGTGGTTGTGCGGTACACTGGTTTTGGTGGTTATGTGATGATTGCGGTGTGTTTGTGGGTGTACGTTGCTTACATGTCTGCTTTGGTGGACTCTGTTGTTTCCACAGATTTTTATTTAGAGCCTCCAAATATGTCTTTTTGTATCTATGTGTGGGGTTTGCAGTTGCATGTAAGGTGGGCCTATGTGTAGTAAGTGGTGTGCTGCAGGTTGGTACCTTCTCCTCTTGACTGTCAATTCCAGTCGTGACTGGAGAGAGCTTTGCCTCAAATCTAGCTATGTAAGTGCATCTCTCTCAGATTTTTGGTGTCATGTGGTAGGAGGAGAGGGTTGTCTGTGTACATGAGGCAGTTGTGACATTGCCTCAAGATGCCTGAATTCATCAGGTACACAGGAGAACACACTGGGAGCTGACTTTTGGACATGCTTGAATGGGTTAAGGAACTTATTTTTATTTGCCTGGTGGGGAGAGTAATTTGACTGTTCCCTACAAACAACTGTTGGGGATCGAATACTGTAGTTTATTAGTGCTTCTGTCTCTTATTGCACTAAGTGCTAGTCAGAAAGTACTGATTTCAGTGCTAAATCAGAAGGACTGGCTAGTACCAAGGGAAAAACTGAAGAGCAGACTCTGTGGAGCTGGGGATAGTTTAACCCTAGCTAACCACTACTGCGCTATGTGCAAAGCCGCACAAATACGTTTTTTATATCAGAAAGATTAAAGAGATAGAAATTAGCCCAAAATGGCCATGAAAACTACAGTTTCTGGGCAGAAACCACTCCTCCATGGACAGGTAGGCTGTTCAGAGCTCCCCACTCTCACTGGTGAACAAAGTCCAGGATCCTGATACAGAGATGTTTACCATTCTGACTGACATATGTTTCCACTGCAGGTGGTTTATTCACATAATCATTGTTATCATCTCCATGACCAACCTCCTATTTCCATTTTACACGGGATCAGAGTGCTATTTTTACTGTCAGCACCTTTTGTTGTTCTTCTAATTTCCCCAGTACTATAAATACCACTTTCAGTCTCCCCTGAAAAGATGCTCCTAGCCTAGTGGCACTAACCCAGTCAGTCAACAAAGAATAAATAAATGTATCACTAACATACTGTCAGGATTTAATTGTTTGTGATATTATGATGGCATGCTTCCTATGCCGGTGAATTAATCACCATGGTTACATAAAGTATCATTGCTATAACTATGTTCACTATCCGAAACTTTTCTGCAAAAGTTTTGCTGAGCACATGAGCTTTTTTGGTTTCCTTGTAGTATTCCCCACATGACAAATGGCTAAAAATACAAGGATGATTTACTTCTTTAAGTGCTATCATTTGAAAAAAAAATAATTTTGTATTTTAGGTTTTTATATTTATGTCAGCTGTTTTACATCTGGATCCCCTTCACTAGCTAAGATAGGTTAACAATGTGCGCACAATTTTTTATTCAGTGCCAGAGTCCCAAACATTTAAAATGATTTTGAGACAAAATGTTATACCTTCTACCTTTGTCTAGTGTAAGTTGCGCATTTTATATTAATTGTATTATTTTGTAACAACAAACTGATTTACATTCTTGTCTCTGTTTTTCAGATACCATCTCAGACTTTAAACATACTTGCCTTTGCTTTTACATCTCTGAGAAAAAAATGTTCTTTTCAAGCATAGATTCTACAAGATTGATAACATTCTGGATAGCGCTTCCTTTCATGTTTAAAGCCACGTGCACTACTATATGGAGCATGAATTAGCACATTCAGGATTATAATTATTATGTGAATAATCCCATACTTTGTTTTCTTTCATTTATTCATTTTACAATGCATCCTGCCTTTGCCATTTTTATCTATTTAATCCCATTTTATTGAATGCACATCCCTATTTTTCTCTTAATTTTATATGCTGTATACCAGTGACTTAATTTGCTCTGCATGCATCAGCATCTTTAGATGTGGCAGGTTTGTTATGCTTTTAGTTTACCCTCCATTTTTATAATTTTGTCTACAAAAGCTTTTTTTTATCTCATTTTAGTGAATCATGGAGCTGACCAAATACACAGCCTCTTGGTTTTGTTCCTTTGCTCAGGAGCATAAGAATTTCTAATAAATTAGGCAAGAAGTGGAATAATGCTTAAGGCAATTTCCTTACAGATGCAACATACAGAGTTGATCATAGGAGGTTACTAGGCTAACTGCTCTAGGGCTCTTACAAGCTAGCAAAGTTCAACCTGTCCCCAAGGGTGTCTGGTTCAAGCAGACAACTAAAATCAGTACCTATTGCCTCTGTCCAATAAGGACAAAAGTGGAACCCATGAGGTAAATTTCCAGTTACCCATCCGATTGTCCAAATTACACTTAAATAGGGCCAATGAGGGTCTCTGTTTAAAAAGAATAGGAAGTTTGTTCCAAAAGTGGGGCAACCTCTGTGAGACAAATCTGTCTCTCTAGCAAGTCCTTTTGATATCACATACCAGGTTAAGGTCCTTTCAGCAAGTGACTCATGTGCCATTTGACTTGCAAATGTGCATCAGTTGTATTAAAGCTGGGTCAGAGGTTGCTCTGCATGCAAGGCATAGGTCTCCTCTGAGCAGTCTGTACAACACAGAGTAAAGTGACAATGATTTCAATCTGTCTGCATAAGACAGATCCTGAAGGCTCTGAATGTTCTTTGTAAGGAACCTTTGTGGTCTCTCCAATTGCTGCAGGTGCTTGGAAAGGAACATGCTAAAGGGAGCATTGTACTATGTTATTGGCTTGATGAGGGAAGAGTACAGGGTAGTTATAACCTCTTTTTTTCTGGAGGTAATTCCCTTACTTATGAGATGAGCACTTAAAAATGACTTTCTTACTAATGTGGAGACATGGTGATCGAAGTTAAGGTTGTTATCAACCTGTGTGTCCAGATCTCTCACTACTGACTGTGTGCTTAGGGTATTGTTATTGCTGTGGTAGTTTGCAGGAATATCACCATTGCTGAAGAGGATGATGATGAATTTTTTTGCATTAAGTTTAAGACCATGAGTACGGCACCAGTCATTAGTCTGCGTATTACCTTCTTGCAGGATGTTTACATCACTAGGGCTTTCAATGATCACTCCCAGTTTGCAGTCATCAGCAAACTTTGTCAGCCACAGTCCTTAAGTTTTATCCTGTACTTCAGAGAAGTAGATTCTGAACATTAGGAGTCCCAGATCTGATCCTTGTGGAACACCATTGGTTATGGGTCTGCTGGTGGAGATGCATCTCCTGTTTTGACTCTATGAGTTCTATAAGTGAGCCAGTTTGCAACCCACCTGACAATATATGGGTTATTACCCAGCTGGCTGAGTTTATCAATGATGCCTGAGTGAGGGACTGTATCAAAGATCTTGGCTAAGTCTAGGTAGGACGTATGCATAGATTTGCCCTCATCTAGTGGTTTGGTGACTGTCTCAAAGAAGTCCACCAAGTTTAACAGGCATGATCTTTCCTTGACAAAGCTAAACTGGGTGAGGTCAAGCGTTTGGAGATTTTCTATATCTTTGTTAATAAGGTCAGTGATGATTCATTCCATGGCCTTGTAGATAAGGCTGGTCAGACTAATGGGTCTATAGCTCATGGGGTCCGTGGATGTACCCACTTTGTGCAAAGTGATGACTGTAGCTGTTTTCCATTCCACTGGGAAGAAGCCAGTGCTTAGGCTGTGATTGAAAAGCATGTACAATGGTGGTGCTAATTCCTGTATTAGTCCATGTAGAACACAGCCCAGGATGTTGTCTGGTCCCACAGAGGTTGTGTTTTTGACCTTGGTAAGGGCATTTAAGACCTGCTCCTCAGAGATGCTAGGCAGGGTAGGTAGGGGACAGGTTTTAGGGATGCTTTGGGATATATGTGGCAGGGACAGGGGAGTGAAGTTTTCACTGAACCTGTCAGCCAGCAGGTTTGCTATATTTACAGGTTCTATATATGTAATACCATTAACTACAAGTTCAGGGCAAATATGGGCCTTACCTTTGAGGTTACAGATGTGACTAAAGAACACCTTGTGATTATCCTTAATTATGAAAGCTAATTTGGATTCATAGTTAGCTTTGGAGGACTTCACTAGGGGTCTTATTTGCTTGTTTAAGTTGAGGAGGAAGTGTTTGCAGTTTTGAGACCATTCCTTCCTACTCTTAGACAGCAATTTCTTTCTCCTATTGTAAGGTGTATTAATGGTGGTTGTCCACCAGGCAGGTTTGCTTTTCCTTGAAAATCTTGCTTTGGTTTTATCAGGTATGGCAGTGTCAATACAATTGTACAGGTGCTTGTATAAAGCATTGGTCTATAACTCAGCATAGGTGTCTGTTCCATCAGTGGGGTAGGGACTATGAAGCTATTTATGCCATCAAATAAAAGTTTGTAATTTGTCTCAGGGAAGTTTTATAGTCTAGCTGCTGGGGGGGGGGGGGTCCTGTGTTATAGTTAGTTCTAGTGAGACTGGTTTATGGTCAGATCTCAGTAGTCATGGCCACACACTACGGGTAGTGCAGCAGTCCCCCATGTTGGTGAGCATCAGGTCCATGATGTTTGAACCCCTTGTGGGTGTGTCAACCAGCTGGTCCAGGGCAATGCAGTTAAAGAAGTTCAGGAAGCCCAGGAATCTTTGGACAAGTGAGTTAGAACACATAAAATTTACCCAGTCTATGGACAGGTAATTAAAGTCACCCAAAACCAGGGTGTTTGTTGTATTTTGATTGAATCACGTAGATCCAAGTAGGCTGAGTGGATGTCCTTGATTCATGGAGGGGATCCTATAGCTGGCAATGACCTGAAGAGGGGTCTTACCTACAGTCAATTGCACCTAAAGTAATTCAAGGGAATCGTACTGTTTAACCAATCAAGGGGTGTGTTTATCTTTAATGAATATTAATACACCAACTCCTTTAGTTCTCATGCCTTCAGTTTGTGGTCTGAACATGTGGAAGAAAATGTAGCCTGGTATAGCTGGGGTGCTCTCTGCAGCCTTAAACCAGGTCTCAGAGATTGCACACATGTCAACATCTTCCAGGGTGAGGACTGCTTCCAGTAAGTTCAGTTTCTGGTTTAGAATCCTAACTTTTAGCAGCATAACCTTGGGGATGTTTTTAGAGTGTATTTTTATGTCAGGAATTTTGTGTTTGTGACATTGCCTAAAAAGGCACTAAAGGGATGGCAAGAACCTTAGCAAGTAACTGAAATCCCAGGGGTAACAGATGAAGACCATCTCTGGCAAAGCATCAAGGTCTGTCGGCCATGTCATCCCAGGCTGACAGATACTGGATCCCTTTGAATGACACCAGAAACTAAGCCAATTGTTGAAGTCAATCATTCTTTGTTTGTATTGAGGTATCATGTTAGGCGAAGGTAAAATGCTGCTTAAAGCTAGGGACACACCTGCCTGAGACACATAATCAGAGAGCTGAGTCATATCTTTTTTCATATAGTCCATTGAGGTATGTCTGAAGTTGTTCACTTCAACATGGACTATGATAAAGTTATAACAGTGTCTATTCTTGACAGACTTGAGTGTGTGTGTGTGTGTGTGTGTGTGTGTGTGTGTGTGTGTGTGTGTGTGTGTGTGTGTGTGTGTGTGTGCGTGTGTGTGATATGGTGGATCCTGGCACCTGACAGACAGCTGACATGTGACCTTTTCCTTTTGAAGCCTGGTAAGAGGGACATCTGTGTCTCTCACAATTGAGTCACCTATGACTAAGATATTTGCTTTTGTGTTATGCCTTGGGGGCTTGACTGGTGACACACTGCTGTGTGATATATTATGTGTACTACCTTCTGTAGAGAATGTATTATGAGAAGCATGCTTGTGTTTGTGTTGGAGAGGTCTCTGATGTTTAGATAAGCTTCTTGTAAGGACCTCCACATAAATAGGTTTATGTGTTGTTGGTTTGGTAGGTACATGAGGTAAGGTGTGAATGCTGACAACCTGCTTAGTGTCAGGTGAACTAACTGGTGAGTGAGAGAGTCTGGATTCTAGGTTCCTGATATAGATGCGTCTCTCACAAAAATAATTTGTGTGGACTAGAAGAAGTGGCTTGTCAGTGTACATGAGGAAATTCCTTCATTGCCTCAGGATGCCCATGTCAACCAGGCTGGCTGGAGGAGCTGTGGGAAATTATCTGTCCATAATGCAGGGTAAGTTGATTTGGTCAGAAAACAGGGAGAGGACAGGAAGGAACAGATAAAGTAGAGGACAGGAGAAGTGGGCAAAAAATGCGAAGAGCTAGTGGGTGGGATCTGGGTTGGTACCCAGGAGCTTTGCTGAATGTATAAGCTGTCAGTGAGGGACAATCACCAGAACTCACTGATGGAGCCCCATCAGCGTACTAAGGTAAAATTTACAGGCAAAAGTACTTGTGTCTATAACCACCAATGGTGCCCACTGCTGAGCGGCAGTGCACGATGCACAAATCCGGTGCTATATAGCAAATCAGTGCAAACTGATCTAAAAAATAACTGATAAAAAAGCTCAAAACTAATCCCTGTTTCAGCAACCTTCAATCAGATGTGGCCTAACTGTGAACTCCTGCGACTAGGGTACAGGGGAATCCTCTCCAACAAAACACTTCCTGGCTTAGTGCTCAAGTTATACAAACAGATCTAAATTCGACAGGTCCAAATCTAGTCTATGCTACAGCAAACAAAGTGCAACAATTTGAGGGAAAAAACAGTTCAAATAAGCAGTGATATAGCAAAAATGGAGTTCAAAGTGTAATATACAGTGAAAAATTCTACTTAAGTTTCGCAGAGATCAGCAGATGAATTGGAATTACTCATGTAGCAAATGAGAGCAAATGAGAGCAAACTGATTTGAACAAATTAACCAATAAAAAAATGATTTGAACAAATTAACCAATAAAAAAAATGATTTGAACAAATTAACCAATAAAAAATGATTTGAAAAAATTAACCAATAAAAAATGATTTGAACAAATTAACCAATAAAAAAATTATTTGAACAAATTAACCAATAAAAAAGTTCAGAACTGAGCCTTGTTCCAGCAGCCTTCAACCAGATGAGGGCTAACTACTCACTACTGCCACTAGGGTGCAGGGGAACCCTCCTGAACAAAATATGACCTGGTTTAGTGCTCAAGATATACAAACAGAACTAGATTCAGCAGTTCTGAATCTAGTCTATGTACAGCAAACAAAGTGCAAAACTTTCAGAAAAAAAAACAGTTCAAATAAGCAGTGATATGGTAAAAACGCAGTTCAAAAGTAAAATATACAGTGAAAAATTCTACTTAAGGTTTGCAGAGAATAGACGATGGCTTGTATTTGCTTATGTAGCAAACTGATTTAAACAAATTAACCAATAAAAAGGCTCAAACCTGAGCCCTGTTCCAGTAACTTTCAATCAGATGAGTTCTAACTGCTCACTCCTGCCACTAGGGTGAAGGGGAACCCTCTCTAACAAATGATGGCTTGGTTTAGTGCTCAAGTTATACAAACAAAGCTAGATTCAGCAGGTCTGAATGTAGTCTATGCTACAGCAAACAAAGTGCACCAACTTCAGAAAAAAAACAGTTCAAATAAGCAGCCACAATAAGCCTTCAACCAGCAATTCCCAGCTCAGAAGGGCTGAAGCGACCCGCTTCTCTCACAAGAGTGAAGAACACAAACCTTCTTAATGTAAAATAACTGGCATGATGCCCAAAAGTTTGATTCTGACCTCTGGCTATTGGCTAAGATTATAACTGTCAGTAGGCTGATAGTCCAGTATTTGCATATGAATATAAATGGAAAACTTTTGCTTAAATTATTTTGACCTGCATTATCAATATGTAGAATTAATGTTTCATAGTGCATGGTTCTCCAGTGAGTTTCACAGCTGCAATGCCTTCAGAGTGACATCAGTGTGTCCTTCCTTTGCTCACACTGGATTTGTTTGGTACCATGTTTTTTTCCTGCATCTGAAAATTAATCTGTGGGCAAAATGATGAGTCTCTGAATTGACCATACTGTCTATGCGGCATGTGTGTGTGTGTGTGTGTGTGTGTGTGTGTGTGTGTGTGTGTGTGTGTGTGTGTGTGTGTGTGTGTGTGTGTGTGTGTGTGTGTGTGTGTGTGTGTGTGTGTGCGTGTGTGTGTGTGCGTGCGTGCGTGTGTGTGTGTGTTAAAGCAATATTTAGCCTAATGGACGTTAATATACAATTAGTGTACATGAAGGACTATTTAGTCTATTGGGAGTTATCACTTGGCGCCATCCTTAGATTATGAAGTATTGTAGGAAAGGGAATAAAACTAAGAACAAGCAAAGCTGAAATCTCACTGTTTGAGAACTCTTCAAAGCGAATTCCTAACCTTAATTGGTCTGGCTTTGCCAACTGAAGCATGTGGGATTACACTTTGGTTCTATGAAAAGCTGACACATTACCATTGCTTAAACGTATAGTACAGACAGCTAAGAATTTACACTGAGCTTTGAACTCTTTGATTTAATTTTATCAAGTATCTACTTGCAAAGTGTCTGATCCCATAAGCATGTCACCTGTACCACAAACCTGAGCCCCAGTGTCATGAATGAAACAAACTATACTACTTATAAAAGAGAGCAGTGCTTCTACTGCATTTACCAATGTATGCCAAATTGTTTGGTGTTTAGATTTTAAGTAGTAATTTTTCTTGTTCTTATGCATATTAGTATATCATTTTAAGTAATGATTGTATTGATCTTATAGTTAGCAATACTTGTACATATGTTTAATCTTTATTTTTTCTTCTTAATGCAAATGCATGCACAGAAAAACATCTATATCCTCTGAAATGAAGCAACAAAAAAGGTGTGTACATATGCACACAGGCAGACACACACACACACACACACACACACACACACACACACATATATATATATATACACACACACACACACACACACACACACACACACACACACACACACACACATATATATATGCACACACACACACACACACACACACACACACACACACACACACACACACACACACACACACACACAGACATACATATATATATATATATACACACACACACACACACACACACACGCACGCACGCACGCACACACACACACACTCCTACTCACATCTCATGAGAACAACAACAAAGGTAAACCTCCTGACATCCATATAAATATTCAGCACATGGTGTTTCTTGTTAAGTATGTGAAAGGACACAAACACATCTCTCTCTTTTGCCAATTGAATTTACTAAACTGATGCTTGGGTAGATGGGCTTCATAACATTAAATGGTGTCTGATTAGATCACTTAACAAGAGCAATGTTCACAGGCTGTCCCTCAACAAAGTCACTTCTGTTGTGTTTGCCCTATCCAGTTAACATTTTACTTTAATTACATCCAGGTGAAAGAAGATGTATTACAGGTGTCTGTGTGGCAATCCTAACCCTATGAGGTATTAAAAAAAAAATGAAACATCTGGCCACCTGTATTGTGGTTGAAAAGCAGTCTGGCATTATACTGTGGTGTGTCTCCCTTATTCTGATAAAGCTGTTCAGTTTATCTGCTCTTCAAATCTCTCTGAATTCTCTATGGAGGAGAAATCTCCAGATACATAATATCTGCATTTGGATTATTATATGACTTTCCTTGTTGAGAATGTTATTGCCTGCAATGAATAGCATAAGCACTCAGAAGACAAAAAATGAAAGGGAATAAACACTTTCTCATATGAGCATAACACTGTTGACTTTTTACTGACCTTAAAATGAACATTGTGAAACCACAGTCAAAGAAAGAAAACTGCATGAATAATTCAGATTATGAGAAATTTAGATGAAGAGGGTCATTGCTGGAATAATTTTTGAAAGATGCAATCTGTGACTTCTGCAGTCCTGAGATGACTAACATATTATCAATTGTCTCTAAACAGAAATTCCTAAACCTCCCCCCATTTCACTTTCTATAAAGTGCTCCACAGAAATGATGAATCACTGAATAGATCATGAGAAATATAATGTTACTGTGCATGTACCTATGTAATATTTTAAAAAATGTCATGTATAATAAAGATGGCAATTTCTTATGCTACCAAGCCAGAAAGTCAGGATCTTGGAAAGCATGTCCTGTAATCTTAGTGCTAAAATTAATTTAACTGCGACAGAACAGCAGCAATGGCTCTAGTCATATTCTTCAACAGATATCCCTCCCCCACAGGCACTAAGCCTGTTCCCCTTAATATGCTTAGAACTGCTCAGCTCCTATACAAGACAGATTGCTTGGACTTTTCCGCTAGTCAGCAGAAAATGTGCAATGCGGGGTGCCTGCTTAACTTCTGTTATGTTACAAGGATCACTTATTGCAGAGACATATGATAAGCAACTCTGACAGCTGTTTATCTCAGAAAAATATTTGTGTTATATGTCAAATATGTATTTATATCAGTTTACTATCATTTTTCCCATCTAACTTTGTGCGATTCACATTAGTCTGAAACTATCGATTTGGTAGAATCGGAAAAACGAACACCAAAATGTAGATATTTAAGATAGTGAATGCAATACAGCATTTGCTGTTGTGAATTTCTACATTTTGATGCAGATCGCACTATAGTGGTGATCGGGAAATGTACCCTTTCCCTCACTATAGTGCGATCCCGGAATTTGCATATCTAAGTAGCAGGGGGTGTGGGGTGCAGTGGGGCTTGCCCCCCTGCAAACACATTTTTTACTTTGCAACACACAGTAATGCCGTTCATGGAAGTGTGGTGAATGTTCAACTTATGTCGCATTCAAACATTCACCACTTCCAAGTTCAAGATTTTTGTCATTCGCATTTGTCATTTTCATTTTTACATTTCATAGAAATGATAATTTGCCTATAGTAAAATCGACAAAACAATAGTAAACCTTTATATCTTTGTTGTGTGTGTGCATGTGTGTGTGTGTGTGTGTGTGTGTGTGTGTGTGTGTGTGTGTGTGTGTGTGTGTATGTATAAATATCTATAGATCTATATCTATTTTTATACACACATATATATATATATATATATATATATATATATATATATATATATATATATATATATATATATATATATATATATATATATATATATATATATAAATACCCATGCACATATATAATATATATGTAGAGTCCCTATTAGATCAACAAAAACACTAAATATCAAATGGCTTAGAAATAGAAAATGCCATTCTTCGGAATCGCTATTGTGAGTTCGCGGTACAGTGAAGATGGAAAATTTGCCATTTCCTCAGTGTAGTCCAATCTCGGAGTTGGTATATATAATTAGCGGGGGGGGGCACAGCCCCCACAATACCTTTTTCAAAGAATGGCATTTTTGATTTTTAAGCCATTCAATATTTAGAGTTTTCATCTATCTAATAGGGACTATATATATATATATATATATATATATATATATATATATATATATATAAATAAACACACACACACACACACACACACACACACACACACACACATATATGTACATACAGTCACACAGGCTGGGTACTTTTATGTGAAGGAATTGTAGAGCCTGCTCTAGTATATGCTGTGATCAGACTTTTAAACATCCACGCCTGAATTTTGTTTACCAACCTAGATTTTATGCTGACTGTACTAGTGAGAATGTTATATATTTAGCTACATGTAAATGTTGTGAAGGTTTCTATGTTGGCAAGACCAACAAGAAACTGAAGGACAGGATTTGTAACCATTTATATGATATTAGGATTGACAATGAGCAAAATGCCTTAGCTAAACATATTAAAGATAACATAGGACACAGTTTTGTTTTTTAGGGTACTTCAATGTATACGTAGTAATGTTGGGGGGGGGGTGATTTGAAAAGCTTTACTGAAATGGCTGAACTTAAATGGATCTTGAAACTACAAGCAGATAGATATCCCGGTCTTAATGGGCATGTTCTTTTAAAATCAGCCTTAAGGAATAGAAAATTGTGTTAAACCCCTGATTGGTTATATTTATTGATGCATTGTTTTTATGAGATATTTCTATTTTAAATTATCTTGTCTCAGTGTGTTTTATGTTATCTGAAGAAGCGTTGGTTGTTACAACGTGAAAGCGCTTATCTGTTTTCAATAAACTATTGTTACTTTTTATCTGCCATGAAGCCGTGGTGATCTGACCATATTTTTATGCTTAGATTACTAGCTCCATTGTTTTCCACACAAGGGATAAAGAAGTTTCCACAACTTTTATAACACACAAAAAAAAAAAAAAAAAAGCAAAAAGCTTTTCAAATGGGAACAAGAGAGTTCAGAAATCATAATAATACTAATAAAAACTTTTACCATTTAAATCATGAGGGTACAGCTAAAAATAAATGAAATATAAAAAGAGATGTTTTTTAACAATTGGTTAAACAAATGTCTGTAACTCTGCCGAAAGCTAACATTCTGAACTCATATTTTTAATGTGCCATCTATGGATTGATAATGTGGACTATGACAATAAATATGTACAACTTGGATTCAAAATGCAATTTGCAAAAATGACTGTAAAAATTATTTTTACAAATAAAATTTGCAGCTTCATTTAACAGAGAGAACAGTTCTAAAAATTACTACACTGTAAATTTAACACCAGAATTCCATGTAATTAAAAATGACAAAATAGGTTGTATATTTCTTGTATTACATATTTTATTACCTTTTAACACTGGCTACATACCATGCAGAATATAATAAATCACAGATTGTTTCCAGACAAAATGACAAAAAATGAATAACTATTTATATATTCATATGAAGTTTAGTCAGTGAGAAGGGCGCACATTTATCGCAAAGTATTCATTACCCCAGTCGGAGATAATTGTAATATTAAAATACATACAGATACATTTCAGTCGTAACACAGTGCCTGGGCTTGTAACCTTCACCTGTCAATGAAAAGGTGACACATTTTATATAGTCTTCTCTTTAGGAAGAACGTGTTTACTGCATGTTAGTCTTCCATTCTCTTGCAAAAATATGCTAAATATGTTAGGCTACCATTGATGGTAGCAACCTAACCCTAATTTAGCTAGGATCCCCCGTTTCCTCCTTTTCTCCAAATATGAAAATCTCAGGGCTCCTCTTTGTTTTCATCCCAGAAGTACAATCCCTCATATCTATGGCATGATTACATCTTTCTTGGGCTCTCACCCAGTCCAAGGACACATGGATCGTAGCGTATGTGGACATCCAACTGCTCCACTAATGCGTATCAAATTTTTAACCTTTCCTACACAGTCTATCCAACAATAAACACTAGAGATGTATGATTCTCATTTGTGTATCCCACAGTCTAGGCCATTTCCAGATAATCCGTGGACTACTCCATGCCTCTTCCCAATTTTCTCTGGTAAACATCGCTCGATCTTTAGTACCCATGAAGCCTGGATACTTATCTCTGCAAAATGCTTGTGCAAGTCTGAACAAAAATACCTGCCATTTTGATTTGTTTTCTTCCAATGATGTCAGTAAATATGTATGTATTCTCACAACTGTGGGCCTATACATTTTGTCAGTTTCAAGGATGCCTTTACTTCCTTCAGACCAATGAATACAGAATCATGTAATGCACTAGTTTTGTATATCAGTTCATAACCGTGAAGCAGTGGTTCAGTCAATCAAACCAAAGCTATAAGTAAGAACAGGAAGAGAGAGATAATAGGTAGTTTGAACTTTATTCCTGGATGTTGAGGCAGTTGTGAATAGCAGTTTTAGTCTTCTTCGCCCTCGTGACCAAACCATGCCAACCGTAGGTAAATCCAGCATTACCCACACCCAGGCGTGGGCTATTGCTATATTCACGCATTCCCAAACATTTATGCATTCCCTCCTATTCAAGTTCTTTTATACCACAATAGTCTCCCATATTAATAATTTTTAGATGCTTCAGTTTTTCTGTTATAAATATTGCAACAATAACCAATACTTATATCAAGTTTGCTCCTTTTAGATTAGAGCTTTCATTCATACACTCACTTACCTTTTGTGGAGGAATTAAATGCATGTAGCTGACTGCGCAAGAACCTGAAATCATGATTACTATTGGTTAAAACTTTTTTAGATGATATAAGAATGACATTTAGTCTTGACAAATGTGTGAAAATAATATTTATAACAAGAACTAAAAAGACAAAAAGGCAGTTGATTGTAGTAGCAGTTTGTAGTGCTGACAACAACCAAGAATGAAGCGAACACCAACAATCACTGAACTCCGCCAAGACTGCTCCTTTAATGGATTAGTGCTTTCTTTCATACACTTGTCATGACCTTCATCAGATAAGAATACATCCCTAAAAGTGAATTTAAATACTAAATGGACTCGTGTTAGGTTTGGGCTATTACGGTTTAGGGGCTTGGTTTTATAGGGATCACCTGAGTGTTGTATAGGCCCGCGGTAGTGGTGCTGTGGTAGCGTTGTCGCCTCACAGTAAGACGTCGCATTTGATTCTCAGCTAGAGCATCTTCTGTGTGGAGGCATGCATGAATGCGCATGCCTTCGTTGAAGGTTGTGCATCAGGGCTGGTAACTCAGCACGTAAAAATCCCCTACCAAACATTAGCAGACCGGAGTTCCGCTGTGGCGACCCCTAACCGGGATAAGCCGAAAGACACAACAACAACAACCTGAGTGATGTATAGGCTTACGGCTGAAGGTTAGATGGTGCTATGATTTAATATTAGTGCTGTTTGATGTGTTAAATGGCTGCCCTAAGTTTTGGCCAGATTAGATGGTTCTTTGTGTAAATTCTCCTTCAGGAAGGTGACATGAAGTAAAGGAGGAGCAGAGGTGTAATAAATTCATTGTAATAACAACAATAACAATAATAATTATTCACATTCCAACCAATATGTAGAAAACAATAAAGAAATTAAGAGGGTAGACTATGGTTTATAGACTGAAGGGAAGGTCAGAAAAACAAAACCTAGAGGCTATTTTAAGTTAAGAATTAAGACATCCTCCTTATATAACGGTTTACTATTGAAATGTCGAACGGCACTACATCGACTGTACTATAGTCGAACACGGAAGTTCGAAAATAGTAATGTCGACGACAAAAAAACAATCTAGGACTGTGTTTTAACATGGGTCGAGGTAGGGGAGATGTTTGTAGTTCTGAATAATACTGAACACCTACCTCGACCCATGTTAAAACCATTCCTAGATTGTTTTTTTGACGTTGACATTACTATTTTCAAACTTCCGTGTTCGAATATAGTACAGTCGATGTAGTGCCGTTCGACATTTCAATAGTAAACCTTATATAACATATGCCTGTTTTATTCTAGAAGTTTCTTTCTTTTTTAATTTTTATGTAACAGTAAGAAGATTAATATATAATCTCTTCCCTTTTCATAGTGATCTGTATTTTCATAAAATGATCACTTACTTTATAGCCATCTTTAAAAATAAACTTTAACCTTCCATCCCTGCAATAGCATGGATAGTTTTTTGGCATTACTATATTGCATTCATATGTCTACTATTTATAATGGGTATTTATGCACATATTTTCTTAATGTGAATAAATATGAATGCAGCCTAATTTTATACTGCTGGCCAGCTCCTTTTTCTTGAAGTCATGATTCAACAGCTAAACTCTAGACATGTGTACTGTTACTATTTGTTAAGGATAAAAGAGCTGATGCATCTCTGATTATACAGAGTATGAGACAGGTTAGAAAAACATGATATTTTTTAATAAGAAATATCCCAACGAAGGTAGTTAATACTGAACAATTAAATCAACAGGGATATTCTGACTATATGGCCTTCCACTTTTCTATACTGACTGACTGGGCACACACACACACACAAAACACAAGCACACCAAAAAAACAGTAATCAACACACATCCACTTAAAATCCTACATCTAACCCAACACTAAACTGTACATACACTACTATCTATCTACTTACCTTAACCCAAACCCTAACCCTAAGAACCGTCACTATCGCACAATCACCTGACCCGCGCCCTAACTCTAACTCACCTATCCCGCCCTAACCCTAAAGTCTGTCACTATCGCACACCCACCTCACCCATGCCCTAACCCTAACTCACCTAACCCGTGCCCTAACCCTAACACGTGCACAATCGCACACTTACCTGAACCCAACCCGGAACTTTCCACCACAGTGCTGAAAATAGTGAAGCCACAGAAACTGCCCAATGAATTCTTTCCCTGGGAAAGAATTTGGTGTTCCACGGCTTCACGATAATCAGTTTTCAAACTTCACAGTTCGAACATATGGTGTTCGAACTGCTAAAGTTTTGATGAACTGATAGGAACCCATTAGTGAGATAGGAGGTGTGGTCTAAGGCTGGGTGTGGTCAAGACGTACTGGTGGAAGTGAAAGAAGAGGTGTGGTCTAAGGTTGGGTGTTGTGAAGATGTATTCGTTGCAAGGCTCAGTTACCTCACGTTTTCCTAAAATTCCTATGATATTATCTGTCATCTGTTTGAAATTTTAGAAAAATTAATTTCTTACTTAATCTACAATTAAATTAAAAACCTACGACTTACTATGTCACAAAGAACATGGTTTTCTGGCTGAATGTAGTTCTGTCAGAGGCATGCATTTATTGACCGATAAAGCATATACCAGTATGGAAATAGGCGTGATCAAAGGTGTATTAGTCATTCATGTGAAATGAGAATTCTGAATGTCATTTTCCCATGCTTGTAAGGAGATATTCTGCAATTATGGTAGCAGGTCCAAGCATGCACAGTAGCAGTACAATGTTGTCTGGTATAATGTGGCTGTTGGTGGAAACAGAAGACCATGTAAGAGAAGGCTGTACCTTTAATGCATTATTGCGTGCACTGTATGTTGAACGAATTATGTCTTGCCTCGTGATGAAGGCGTAACTGTTATGACATGGTCTGCTGCTTCCTGTCGACTGTGAACCAGCAAAACTGAAAATAAGAAAGGTTTTATGAAAGTAGTTTTCTTCAAAGGGTGTTTCATTAATGAATGCCCCATTAAGTCACATGTAAATACTCTATAAATGTATAAAATATAAATTTATGTAAAATACAACCACAGTTTCCACCTCAATGCATCAAATTAAAACTTTTAAGACTGCAAATCACTTCTCAGTCCCAAATAGACTTTAAAAATTTTTTCTAGTACAATGTAATTAGAAATAAAGTAATACTTACTTTTATGTAATATTTTGATATTTGTGTTATATTTATCTCTCTAGCTAGTTTAAACCATGTCTCGGTAATGGCATAGATGTCAATATTCTCGAGTGTGAGGGGGACTTGGAGGGAGTCTAGTTTTTTATTTAGGCTTCTGGCATTGAGCAGTTAACACCTTGGGGTTCAGTCAAGCATATAGTTGACAGGTGCAGACAATCCTTGGTAAATCATTGAGTATGTTAACCAGACAAATATTCAATCCCTTTACAATGACACCGGGAAGTTAGCCAGTTGTTGAAATCAGTCATTTTTTGCTCATACTGTGACATCATCCACAGTGACTGTAATATGCCACACAAAGCTAGGCTCATACCAGCCTGAGAGCTCCATAGTGCATCTTTTCATATAGTCCGGAGAGGTACGTCTCAAGTCATGTGCACCAATATAGACTATGATGAAATCATACTGGTACCTGTGGTGAAATTACTTGAGCACATGCATTATTTGGCAGATACTGGCACCAGATAAGCAAATAACAGTTATCCTCTCCTTGTTCAGCCTGGTTAGAGGGACATCTGTACCTCTTATAATGGAGTCCCATATAATGAACCATTATCTTCTCCTTGTTCAGCCTGGTTAGAGGGACATCTGTACCTCTTATAATGGAGTCCCCTATGATGAACCATTATCTTCTCCTTGGTCAGCCTGGTTAGAGGGACATCAGTACCTCTTATAATGGAGTCCCCTATGATGAACCATTACCTTCTCCTTGTTCAGCCTGGTTAGAGGGACATCAGTACCTCTTATAATGGAGTCCCCTATGATGAACCATTATCTTCTCCTTGTTCAGCCTGGTTAGAGGGACATCAGTACCTCTTATAATGGAGTCCCCTATGATGAACCATTATCTTCTCCTTGTTCAGCCTGGTTAGGGGGACATCAGTACCTCTTATAATGAAGTCCCCTATGATGAACCATTATCTTCTCCATGTTCAGCCTGGTTAGAGGGACATCAGTACCTCTTATAATGGAGTCCCCTATGATGAACCATTATCTTCTCCTTGTTCAGCCTGGTTAAAGGGACATCTGTACCTCTTATAATGGAGTCCCATATAATGAACCATTATCTTCTCCTTGTTCAGCCTGGTTAGAGGGACATCTGTACCTCTTATAATGGGTCCCCTATAATGAACCATTATCTTCTCCTTGTTCAGCCTGGTTAGAGGAACATCTGTACCTCTTATAATGGAGTCCACTATGATGAACCATTATCTTCTCCTTGTTCAGCCTGGTTAGAGGAACATCTGTACCTCTTATAATGGAGTCCACTATGATGAACCATTATCTTCTCCTTGTTCAGCCTGGTTAGAGGGACATCAGTACCTCTTATAATGGAGTCCCCTATGATGAACAATTATCTTCTCCTTGTTCAGCCTGGTTAGAGGGACATCTGTACATCTTATAATGGAGTTCCCTATGATGAACCATTATCTTCCCATTGTTCAGCATGGTTAGAGGGACATCTGTACCTCTTATAATGGGTCCCCTATAATGAACCATTATCTTCTCCATGTTCGGCCTGGTTAGAGGGACATCAGTACCTCTTATAATGCAGTCCCCTATGATTAACCATTATCTTCTCCTTGTTCAGCCTGGTTAGAGGGACATCTGTACCTCTTATAATGGAGTCCCATATAATGAACCATTATCTTCTCCTTGTTCAGCCTGGTTAGAGGGACATCTGTACCTCTTATAATGGGTCCCCTATAATGAACCATTATCTTCTCCATGTTCGGCCTGGTTAGAGGGACATCAGTACCTCTTATAATGCAGTCCCCTATGATTAACCATTATCTTCTCCTTGTTCAGCCTGGTTAGAGGGACATCAGTACCTCTTATAATGGAGTCCTCTATGATGAACCATTATCTTCTCCTTGTTCAGCCTGGTTAGGGGGACATCAGTACCTCTTATAATGGAGTCCCCTATGATGAACCGTTATCTTCTCCTTGTTCAGCCTGGTTAGAGGGGTTTCATTATGTCTTACAATGGAGTCCCCTGTGACGAGAGTCCTGGAAAGTGCATTTGCTTATCTTAAGCACTTAGTATTTGGAGCTCCATTAAGAGTGACTATATATGTGATATTAGGAGTTGTTTTTTCTGAGTGCCTATGGACTTTTTGAGGTATAGCTATGTCAACAGGTAGCCTAGGTGATCTTTTTTGTTCAGAAAAATTGCTTTTAAGTGCCTCAGTATACAATAGGTTTTGTGTGTTGAGTGCTATGTAATGTGGGTGTTGTTCACGTGGTTCTGACAACTTGCTCTGCACTCATAGGTTCATAGGTTGGTACTAGGCTATTTGCCCTAGGGCCTATACAAGCCTAGCCATAACAATTCCCTGGCTATTTCTTCCCACAGTATTTACTTCCCTGGACCCCTGTCTACCAGGGTGACTGACATGATCCCCGGGGTGAATTTCCTATCTCCCATCCAGTCATCAAGGTTCCTTTTGAAGAGGGTCAAAGAGGCGCACTGCTTGACATGTATGGGAGAGTTTAGCCCCCAGTGTCATTATGTAAGTATAACTCTCATATACTGTGTCTGCTTCTTTAAGGATTAAGTGGTTGACAGTAAACATGACACAATTGCTACATTGTCTCAAGATGCTCATATCCACCAAGCTGGCTACAGATAAGTTAGGGAATTGCATATCCATGCTGTCAAGTCCTTTGACTGGTGAGTTACAATAGGGAGATGTATTAGGGTTAGAAGAGTATTAAGAACGCTTTGTTGGTGCAAGCTAATAAAGGCACTTTACTGGGGCAGATTATGGTAAACAACATTGAATTCTACTAACTTTAAGGTTTACACAATACTCTATTCTACTAAATCTGTAGGCGTTGCCACTCAGTGCCTGTCTATCTGCTCTAAACTTGTCGGTGCTCAAGGTATTTGCTCTATTTTTTTGCTTTACATTTTATAGACTGCTATACAGAGAATATTTGCTTTCTAGATATTTGTTACTGTACAGGACACTACTGCACTGTGAACACCTTCACACAAACACACTGAATTTACAGCAGCAAAAAAAAAAAAAAAAAAAACTAAAATGAACCCTTTGGCCAATAAAATGACTACACTAGCAGCCATTTTTGTGCTTTTCCCAGCTTAGACAGACAGGCCATCTACTACATTTGATGAATTTTTCCAGTCCTCCTTATATAAAAACATGATGATACCCACATGTGCAGTGCTATCACAAACCAGTTAATCAAAATAACTTAATACGATTTAGCAATCAAAAATACTTAGCTTTGACCTGGTGATGCTGGATATAAGGAAAACACTTCTGGAACACAGAACAGGATGTCAAGCTTTGCTGAACTCTGGCAAAATGAGCAGAAGACAATATGTAGCAAAGGAGGTTTATTCAAGAGCAATACTGGTTTGCTGGGTGGGCAGTTAGTATCATGGATCTACAGAAAACAATAGGTGGGAAGAGTTCACAAATAGCTTATACAAGAGATAACAGCAATGAAAGAGGGGAGAAGCACTTTGCAAATCAGATTACCATAAAGTTGGAAGCCATAGATGCAGCCTAATAAAACCATTGCAGTAATAGATGTGACAGTTGGGGAAAAAAACTAAGGGAGAAATAGGAAATCTAGTGAGAGATAGAAGCTTTAGCTTTATGCCTAAGTGGGGGATGAGGTATACACAAAGAACGGGACAGAAGGCACTATAATGCAACCTTAAGCAGATAAATTAGCAGAATATAAAATTATAGGAGCAAAACTGGAATATCAACACTGTAACAGCACTGAAACACAAATTCTGGAGCAGAAAGAAAACAATACTCTCACTACTGAAATTCTACTACAGTTTAACCCACTAAACTATGCAGGAATTTGCCAGTAACACTCCTTATGGAAAAATGCAGAAATAAATGACTAAATAAGGTTGAAATCTGGCTATAATATACAGTTCTGCTACAGCTGTAAATGAAACTACAAAACTAAGGCCCAGCAGGATTTAAAATACAAATGGATAGTTGCTTGCAAATAATTCTACTTGTGGAAATATAGAGTAATATAATAAAGAAACACAATGTAGCCACAACTGTAAATAAAGCTACAAGACTAAGGTTACACCGCAAACAAAAATGCAAGAGATAACATTTTGGCTTAAACAAAGAAAAATGCCGAAAAAATATTTAAGCAAAATTGAAATAATTTTCTTTCCTTTTTGATGAAAAGCTTGTTACTCATAGTTTAAGGTTTTCCACACATCTCCAAGTCATGCATAAATACCTTGAGTGGGAGTAGCTTTGTGTTGGATATAGCAGGCAAATAGAGAGGGATCCAATAAAATAAAGCCAATATTGAAGCTTTTTCATGAACTTTAGCCTTATGTATTAGTAGGGGATAAGACAGACACAAGCAACAGGGAAATAGAAGGCACTAGAATCCAACTTTAAGCAAGTAAATGATTAGTAGAATATAAAATGTAGAAGCAAAACTGGAATATGATCATTCTAAAAGTCACAAATCCTGGCGGAAGAAAACAATACTCTCACTATTGAAATTCTAGTACAGTTTAACATCAGACTAAGCAAAATTTACCAATAACACTGTTTATGGAAAAAGGTGGTAATGAATAACTAAATAAGGCTCAAACCTGGCAGTAGTAAACAATTCTGCCAGAACTGGGAATGAAAATTCAGGACTAAGGCCCGGCAAGGTTTTAAAATGCAATCAGATAGCTTTGCAAATATTTCTACTTGTGGAAACAGAAATGCCTTATAGTATAGAAACACAAAGGGTGGCACAGTGGTCCAGCAGTTAGAGTTGCCTCACTGCAAGAGATTCTCTGGTTCAGTTCTCAGCTGGGGTGCCTTCTGTCTGGAGTCTGCATGTCCTCCCTGCATTTCCGTGGATTTCCTCCAGGTGCTCCAGTTTTCTCCCACATTACAAAGACATGCATCTGGAGCATTTCTCTCTAGGCATCCACTGAAAGTGGGTTCTGTCCCAGTCAGACTTTCCCTGTAAAATAATGTTAAATAAATAAAAGCAATCTTCACACAACTGCAAGTTAAGCTACAAGACTAAGGTCACAGAACAAAGTGAAAATGCAAACAGATAATGTTTTTTAGCTAAAACATGAAAAAAACAGAAGAGTACAAAGAAGTGCCACTACACATAACCACACAGGTGATACTACTACTGCTACTGCTCCTCTTCTTCCTTCTGCTACTACTCCTACTACTGTTCCAACTACTCTTAACTAGTACTACTACTACCATTGTTACTGTTTCTTCTTCTGCTCCTACTATGCCAATACTACTACTACTGCTACTATGACTGCTCCTAATGCTACTACTATTTCTCCTACTACTACTGTTGCTACTACTATTATTGTTCCTACTACTACTACTACTGCTACTACTATTATTGCTCCTACTACTACTACTACTACTGCTACTACTATTATTGCTCCTACTACTACTACTAGTATTGCTCCTACTACTACTACTACTGCTACTACTATTATTGCTCATACTCCTACTACTACTACTGCTACTACTATTATTGCTCCTACTCCTACTCCTACTACTACTGCTACTATTATTATTGCTCCTACTACTACTACTACTACTACTATTATTGTCTCTACTACTGCTACTACTGCTGCTACCACTATTGTCCTACTACTACTGCTACCATTATTGCTCCCACTACTACTACTACCACTAGTATTGCTCCTACTACTACTGCTACCACTATTATTGCCCTACTACCACTACCACTGCCACTACCATTATTGCTGCTACCACTACTGCTACCACTATTATTGTCTCCTACTACTACTACTACTGCCACCACTATTATTGCTGCTCCTACTACTACCACTGCACCACCATTATTGTCTCTACTACCACTACTGCCACTACTATTATTGCTGCCAATCCTACCACTACTACTGCTACTACATTATTGTCTCACTACTACTACTGCCACTACTATTATTGCTGCTACTCCTACTACTGCTACTACTATTATTGTCTCACTACTACCACTGCCACCTACTATTATGTGCTACTACCACTACTACTGCTGCTACCACATTGTCCTACCACTACTACTACTGCTACTACTATTGTCCTACTACTACTGCTACTACTATTATTGCTGCTACTCCTACTACTACTACTGCTACTACTATTATTGCTCCTACTACTACTACTACTGCTACTACTATTATTGCTCCTACTACTACTGCTACTACTATTATTGCTCCTACTACTACTACTACTGCCACTACTATTATTGCTGCTACTCCTACTACTACTACTGCTACTACTATTATTGCTCCTACTACTACTACTGCTACTACTAGTATTGCTCCTACTACTACTACTGCTACTACTATTATTGCTCCTACTACTACCAGTACTATTACTGCTCCTCTTCTTCCATCTCCTACTACTACTATGACCTGTCCCTACTACTACCAATACTATATCTCCTACTACTGCTACTAATATTACTACTACTATTATACTACTATTACTCTCACTATTCCTTCTCCTCCTACTGATAGTAGTACTACTACAACAGGTACTGCTATCAGTGCAACTTAAATATTGAAGCAGAATTTAAATAATTGACTTTCTTTGTTGATGAAAAGCTTGTGACTCTTAGTTCAGGGCTTTCAACACCTCTCCAAGTCTTGCATAAAAGGCTTATGACCAGCTATTGCATGGTGTGGGGATCCTTTGAGACACATATCTGTCCCTCCAGCACATTCTGTTTATGTCAAAACCAAAGTTCAGATCCCTGGATCTGCTGTTTTTCGTGGTGTTTCTTTTGCACATGTGAAACAGATCCATCAGGGCTGGGTCTGAGGTAGTCCTGAAAACCAAGAAAATTTCTCCTCTCATCAGCTTGTAGGAGACTAAACACAGTGACAGAGCCCTGAATTCTCCTGATGAGAACCCTTTGTGGACATTCCAACTGCTGCAGTTGTCTGGATGGTTAACAGAGCATTGCAATAATATGTCTTACATTGTATGAATCCTTTGTAACCAGAGAGCAAGAAAAGACTTCAAGCTGTTTGACCTTCCATGTTATTAAATCCTGTGTAATATTGGACTAAAAATCGCCATTTTAAAATTATATCTAAAGTATACACAATATATCTTATGGGTTCAGGCACCTGGGCAGTGAGACACTTCCCTGTGGTGCATTTGGCTGCGGACACATGGCTGAAGTGACATTCAGCTGCAGAGAAATATGGCTGTTTGCAAACTCCCTGTGGACAAACAGAAGCACACACTGCCACACTCACAGCTTTAATAACCAAATGCACAGGAGGAACCCAGTGTCCATGGTCCCCAAGGGAACATGAGACAGCAGGCAATATGGTAGTCATCAGCAGCAGGCTGACCAAAGGGCATGTCAGTGGCAGTAAAAACACAGTGCCTTTATAAGTGATGTACACAGACCACTACCCCCTTTACAGTGTCTACGGAACATTACCTAAAACACCTACTGGAGCATAGATGTGACTACAGTAACCTTCATGATCTCTTCCATGCTGTAGCACACTTCTACATGCTGTAGTTACATAAGTATGTACTGTACACTGAGCACAACACTCATTACTTCTGCCACCATTAATTTGGTTATTAAAGCTGTGAGCATGGCAGTGTGTGCTTCTCTTTCCTTCAGGGAATTTGCAAACAGCTATATTTCTCTGCAGGTGAATGTCACTTCATCCATGTGTTCCTAGCCAAATGTACCACAGGGAAATGTTTCACTGCCCAGGCACCTGAACCCATATCTTATGTTTTATGAATACTTTTTAAACAGAGCTGGAAAACACTTACAGCTATTTGATGTTTCTACCTTATAAAAACTCATACAATATGTGACTGAAAAGCATTATTTTAAGAGTGAGTGAAAATGTAGCTTCATTGAACTGAGCTAACATTTGCATGCACCAGGCTAAGTTTAGTGTATACCTCAAGAAATAATGCAGAGAATTTCATAATCTTTGTAATGAGATGCAGACGTTGTCCTACTGTTTTCTGCAAGAGAAAAGCTCATACTATAATAATAGCCAACATTGGCAGAAAAATATTACTATCATAGCAGCTGACTTAACTATGAATTTTTCTCTTCAGTTCAGATGTTAAACAAAATTAATACTTGTAAAGTTTGCTTATATTTCATACTTACGGATTTTAGATTTGCACTCATAGAGTCACAAAACTAAACATTCAGATTTAAATGACAATGTAGTAACTCTATAGTTCAAGTCACTGACAATCAAAATGTGATCGCCAATACCAGGAGATCAAGTGGTGCTCAATTTAATTTCCCACGTCATTCCCTTGTGTTCAAGAGCTGTTTCAGGGTCATCCCCTCTTTTATCATATGTCATCTTGTCCAAAATGAAAAAGATAAACCTCTTGAACTGAGGACATAAAATGGAGTGCCTATACAAGGCATCAGTGGCGTTTTCCTTTTTTATCTGGTTGTGGATCTATGATATATTGCCTGACGTTTCTATGATTATTGTTACAGGACACATATGATTACTTTTCCATTGTCATTGTGCATTATATTGGGCTTGTCATCTTTAACAGGATGACATTTGTTTTTCAATCACATAATTATGTAGAAGGTGCTGAGGTTCATTCCTATGAGGGGGATTGGTCAAAGGGAATTTTTAAAGGTAACAAGCAATGTTGAAGTTTTTCATTTTGAAAAAGTCCTCTGTAAGGGCTAAAGCCTTTAGTTCTTGTTTATGTATCAGTTTGTTTAATGAATTGCCACGTGGTTTGCAACTCTTTGCTTTATTGTTTTTTGGGGGGGTTTTGAGTGCGTTTTCATTCTGGTTACTAGTTTATGCTAGAGAAAGTAAATGAATGTCTCAACATATACCTTTACTGAATTTCAAACCACCTGAAGTTTTAAGTGAAAATTTATACTGAAATCATATCTGCATTAATTCTAGTGTTGATTTGTTCTGCAAATTCACTAGCAAGGCAAAGCATTCAGTCATTTTCAGAGTTAACATTCAGGTCCTGTTTTCATTCTAAACTGAAAAGAGCTTGAAGAACTGCAGATTCTGCTATTGTTTATACGGTAGAACCACCTGTGATTTTTAACAGCCTACATTTTAGTACACTGCTGTGGAAGTCATGCTATGCTTTAGAAGTCTTCTAGCAGCCTACAGTGCTGGGAGTGGGCTGTGTTTGCTTCTCACAGCTTCTGTACTGCTGTTATTTGTGTTCCTCTTGTTCCACTCACCTTGTGCAATATATTTAGTAAAATACTTAGGTCATCACAGTGAGAGACACCCACACACTCTACAACAACGCCTCCTTGTCTGACCTTTAATTGTAACACCCTCTGGTTAGGGTTTCAACTTCAAATTGGTCAGTACATAACGACTGTATTAATCCTCACTTTGAGAGAGCTGTAATCTTACAGGGAAGTATTGATATTTTTTTTCTGGAAGTCGGCACTAGCCTGTCTTGAGTATTAAATTGGGATTTATTTGGTGTTTGTGGAGAGACTTTTATGCAGGGAACGCATTTCTGCTTTGCTTGAGTATTACATTAAAAAGATGTCTGACAGGGTAATTATTCATTAAACTACAAATCTGCTGTTCTTACCCCTAGGAAATAAATATGTTATTTAACCGTGAATTATTAATGTTTAAAAAAGAGGGTACTGTTTTTTCTGATGAAAAGCCAAAAAACATTTAGAAGAGCTTCACTGTTGCTAGTACACTGGATAAAGCATGGTGATAACTCTGAGGCATAACGTTATCTAGTTCAGCAACAAAAGGGGTAAAGTAGATGTACGTGATGACTGCATGTTACCAGCAGGCTGTGCATTTGAAAGACGAACCAGAATAAAAATTTCTTTTCAGTCTGTTAGTTGTAACTGCAGAGATTGGAAACAGAACACACTGACCACCTCATTGTCCTGATGGACATTAACATGGGGTGTACTATGTGTAATATCGACCACTGAGCTATATATGCAGACTGAGATCTCTCTGGAGGAAGTGCGCAGTATCACATGACATGCAAATCTCTGCATTTAAGTCATTAGCATTACAGCTGCATATCACATGTTTGGTATCCTCCTTTTATAAAGTAAAGCATATGTCAGTGCAGCAGCATGCATTATGTTACAGCACATTAAAATGACAGGTCGTCCTTCTTGTGCTGGAAGTTCACTTGGAGAAACACTTCCAGGAGTCTCACTCAGCAAGTCTTTATTATATCACTTCCCATTGTTTCTGTTTTCCTTTGCGGTAAAATTTAACATAAAAAAATAACTATTTACACGTGTCAGCATCAGTTCTAGCCCTGCATCTTTTTCTTCTTGAAATAGGACTCTATCGGGACACCTCGGGCTACTCTCCTTTCAGTGACTTCAGTGTATTTGTGTTACACAAATGAATGTGATGGCTTTTCATGGTTTAATTTCTCCAAGTTGTTTGGTTTATAATACCATGACAGGTAAGGACTCCATTCCTAAGACAGGGTACAATTAGTGTTCATGATATTAGCATTGTTTCAGTCTTTGATATTTGCCAAGATTGCTGTTCTCAGCACCCACAGTGTGCCCAGAACTGACACCTGTAATTCATGTGGGGTTACATGCATTGGTAGTGTATCAAAGTACAAATGTAAATTCTATTTATGAGATCCATTGCACCTACTACTATCAAAACCACCTGGGTATGTTTCTTCCACATTGCTCTCATTTCTGCCTGCAAATCCTGATAACTTTATGACTTTGTGCCTCTCTATACATAAGACACTGTAGTCACCGGGTGTAGTAATTGCATTGATCAGTGCTGCTCTTTTCTTCTCTTCATGGACCACTATGTGTGGTTTTCTTGCATCTATTTTTTGAGCTGTTTGCAATAGCTGATCCCATGTGATGTACACATTAGCATTCACTATAATGCTTTGTGGTTCATGTTCTCAATGTCTCTCAGCTACTTCTGTGTTGTAGTGTTTGCCCAGTCTAAGTCTTGCCACATTATTCTGCCTTTCTGCCATAAGTGCATCACGCCCAGCACCGGGATGCGTGACTGTTTTCAGTTCTTTTTAACCAGACTGCCATCTTCCCACTAAGAATGGAAGGTATTTGTTTGGCTACCTTAACAACTACTTCACCTTCCATCTGCATAGTAATAATATTTCTATTATTAATTTGTCTCCAGCTTACAAATCTGGTAATCTTCTACAGTTTCTATAACTGCAGTGTTCATCTTTTATGATTACTTTCCAGCATTTAATTTCCTCTGCGTCGTATTATATGTAATGCAGATGAAACAGGCAGCCCACCCATTAATAGCTGACCTGGTTAGAGGCCGAGTCACTGCAATGAAGTATAAACGCCTATATTCTAAACCTACAAGAAGATATTCCCTGTGGCTTTTGCTGCAGTTAATTTAAAGGAGATTCTTCACTGTTTGGATAGTTTGCTTCACTTGTCCTTATGCATCATAATCAAATGAGTTTATTGTGGCATGTTTCAGTTTCGACTCAAATATTCTGAATTCCTGACTTTTGCAATGAGGAACGTTATCAGATGTGACAACATCTGGTAACCCCAATGTCAACAATACATACCTTGGGAATTAACCAGAGCATTAAGGCAATCATCTGTTCGCAAACTGCTCTTTGTAGTCAAGGATTTCACCTCCTCAGTCTTCATTTGCCACTGAGCAAATCATTTATCCAGACACTGTTCCTGGGTAAATGGAAAACTGGGCTAGGCTCCTCAATGATCTACTAACTAGACTGCTTGGCTTGTAACTACCAACAAACTACTGACATGGCAATGCAGTAATCACACTCGTGTTTGTTTGGTCTGTTCATCTGATTACTTCCAGAAACTAAGTAATGATCACACTTTTGAGAAAGATGACTTCATTGAAATGGTATGAAATCAGTGCACTCTCAGCTCCATGGACAGAAACACAGTCCATACTAGAATGACCATGAAGCATATCATTACAAATCTCTTCTTATGGATTGTTTTCACTGTACATTCTGCATCAGCTACAGTTTAGCACTGCTTGTTTTATCAGAGCCTGTACTCCTGACCAGTACATACAATTCCATGATCTGTCTTTCTATTTTATATTTTCCAGATGTGATTCATGTACTTTTCCAGATGTGATTCATGTACTCTCTCAATCATTGGTCTCCTTAGTACAGTAAGAACCATTCTTTTACCAGTTTTCAACCTTAACACTCAACGTAAGTTATTTCATCCATGAAAGAAGTAAGAAAATGTCTGAACTTATGCCTTTTGTTGAGACTATCCCTTCACTGTAGTATTTTAGACACTTGCCTAACAGTGCATTAGTGCATCTCTGAATTTTATTTTGCATTTTTCTACTATTGGTAATTACACTATTATACAAGGAGTCTCTATTTCTTTTGTTGTTTTTTTTAATCTTCATTTCATCTGAAAATATGGAATACTAAGTTTATCTGCTGCATTCCTCAACTGTATATCACCTTAACATCACATCTCTAAACATTAAGTAAAATCTTTTATACTCTAAGCATTTCTAGTACAAGGGCTTTCTGAGCATCCATTGCTTGATGTCTGTTTCTACCTGAATGTCTTTATCAGACATTTTCATGGAATTCCGTTGATCTATTGTTAGTACATTTTTTTCTGGCTGTGCATGTCTGATTTGTGCAACTGTAAATGCTCTTGACTCATGGTCAGTTTGTGTATTCTTTGCTGGAGCACAACTCTTTGGTCAAAGTCAAAGTAAACGTTATTGTCATTTAGAACTACACACGTGTAGCCTAAAAGAAATTTTGCACATCAGCTCAGTTTCTGAGATTACAAAGGAAAGTGAAACAACACATACAAGCAGATGAATAAACATAACTAACAAATACAATATACTCCCAATACATGCAAGAAAAAGCCAAAGACATTTACCAACACTCATATACGAAAAGAATACCCTCGCCTGAGTTAAACTAACTACCCTTTTTAAAGTAATACAAAACACACTACAGATTGAAATGCCTAAGTCAGTAGTGTCCAACCCACGGCCCGCGGGCCGCATGCGGCCGCCAGAGCTCTTCCATGCGGCCCGCGACCCTTAAATTGAAATGTAACTTTTTTTTCCATGTGTTTTCACGTCCGCGTCCCTCAGCTAGTCTGCGCATGCACAAAATTACTTTTTTCACGTTTTTTTTTCTTGCCAGCGTCTTTCAGCTGGTATGCGCATGCGCCAAAACACCGTTCGGTCGTTTTTTTTTCATTTGCGGTGAAGGAAGGAGTGAGATCGCGGCGAAGAAGTTGGATTTATTTACCTGACTACAACATCTATTTTACAGCAGTAAAAGGTAAGCTACGCTATAGTGGTCAGACTTATTCTGGTTGTATATTCTGTGTACAATGATTAGATAGTGGACCGTACAGAATTTGTTCACTGCTTTGCTGAATGCTTAGAATTAGATATCTCCTGCTCCCCCGTGACCTCACCAGTGATAAGTATCTCAAAATGAATGAATGCAATAAAATGAAATTTAAAGTTTGTTCAGGAAGCTGCAACACTACTCCACAGCTCTGCTTCTTAACCTCAGAAACAGGAACACATCCAGCAATAATCAGGGATGCTAAATATTAGTACTAACCTGAGAAGAGGACAGAATAATAGAATGGTAATTAAAAGTATATTTTTGATGTAAAATAAGTCTATAAGTAATTATTGTCATTATTTACTTACTATAAACCACCACGTTTTTCCACAAATTATATTTTTACGAGGGACAAAGCAAAATTTAAGCTAAAATCAGGGATAGATGAGCAGTATGCTGCCCCCAAATGACAACTAGAGCAGCGGTTTACATTAGTACCTTATGCCAGTGCTGTGCTTCCTCAAAGTTTTGATTGTCGTCCGAACTGTGATGTGGCTTGTGCATTGGGAGCAACTGTACCACTCTCTCCCGCTCATAAAGAGTTGTCGGAACTTTGGTTTGAGGGTTGATAGGTGTTTTGAGACAAGAGGTGAACAGTACGGAATCTCTGTGAGAGCTGTCCATTGTTACTGTTTGGTTGGAACAGTAATCACAACTACTTACAAACATTTCTCACCTACATGTTCTGATTGTTGCAGGCTTACTGTACACGTTATCGTTTAATCTACTCTGTGTGCCTCCTATAAAATAACTCATTTAGCAGATAGGCCTCGTCTCACATAATTTTTCATGTGTGTTTTTTTATGGATTACATTTCACACGGGCATGTGTTCGTGCGTGCGTACACATCCAGGGACACGTTTTAAATATTGATTCTTTTCAGTTAGAAAGCTCCTCAGCTTGCTGTCACCACGATGGTTACTAAGAAAAAATGGTTTAGATTAGAAAATGAATAACTGAATGTATTTTCAGAGGAATGAGAAAAGTGTAACTGCAATGTGTAACATCTAAGTACAGTAACAATCACTGCTTCAGCACAAGGTCACCTTTATTAACTGTCGGCGGTTTTTGCAATGTCTGAAACCGTGAAATGAATTCAGAGATGTTCCTAAAAATTGAGGATAGATGGGGGGGGGGGGTTCTCACAGGAAAAAAAAAACAGTCCTAATGTAGGTGCGGACATACAGTGCACTTCGCACATTGGAACAATGTTGTATCCAAGGTCACGACTACAATCCTGATGCGATTGATGTGGGCAAAAAGGTTTCACCCAAACTTACGTATTTGCTTATTTTAGTTGCAAAAGTCGCAGTCTTGTTGAAATATAACCATACTTTGTGACAAATAATGCTTTGTGTTGTTTTTGCCCGTGCGCCTGCCAGCCATCAATTGTCCTCTCTATCAGACATGCGGTGTCCAGTTGGGTGGGGGCGATATCAGCTTAATAGTTCTGTAACAACCGATTGAGCTGATTTGAACTTTTCCTGTGTAGTCAAAGTTGGTTTACCCAGGCAAGCCCGCATAAGGGTTTAACTTTATATCTATTTTCACAGTGCAGTGTTAAAAACTGTGTACCACACGAAGGAAGCCCATAGAAATGAGCCATAGTTGCAGTGTAACTATGTAAATATGCATTGTCATATTTAGTACATTAGTGACAGTTGGTAAAGGTTTTGAGACATTCTAAGAATCTCTAAAAGTCGCTGTTGCTCCCCCTTTCCAACATCAGCGCTTTTTTAGGGGGTGGTTGCTGTGGAAGGGTGGAAGTTGTTCGAGGCTTCTTGTTTCCCAGATGTTATATATTATGAACAAAAGAAAAAAGTAAAAAAACATCACAGTTAAAGACATAGGTTTGTTCACATGTTTGTCTTTCTCTCCCTCTGTCTCTCTCTCTCTCACACACACACCAATACATAAATACATACATACATTTTACAAGTATGTTGGCAGTCACATTTGCTAAAAAAAATCATTCACATGGCACCTTTAATAAATTCTGCTGAACATGGGCTTGTACAACTATCGGGTATATTTGCCTCTTAATCATACCTCTCGACTGTTCAAACTTTTGCAAAATGTCCAGATTTGTGTCTGTTCCTCAATAAGTGTGCGGTTTTCTGGCAACCTATTGACGACTGTAACTAAATAATGACATATTTAAGTTTCAGACTTCATTAGACTGCAATCATTACTGACGACTGTTGAATCACAGCCAATTTGTCCCGGAGCAGGTAAAATTACCCCTGCGCCATTTTAAGGTGAATCTGTCTGTTGAACAACGTGAAACAAACTTGTTCTGGACTGGATGTATCTAGTTTAACTCTCTGAAACTTAACTACTGCTAGTTAACATAACAGCTGCCACTACAGCTAAGACCGAGAGTAACCATTCCAGTGCACTTACTAAGCCAGTCTCTCATTGCCAAACGGTGGTCGTTCAGCAAACGTGGATTTGATTATCATCCACTCTGCGTTAAGCACATTGAAATCTACAATAAATAGGCGCAGCAAGGCAGACTTAATGCTCATATCCCACCTGGATAAAGACAACTAGAATAGGTAGCTATTAGATGTATGAATGTCTTCAGCAATCTCGTTTTCATTCCATTCTACACAGGCAAAGTAGTGTCACGTACTAGGAAATATAGAAGCCCTGATCCCTTGCATATCCTCAGGGTGTAGCCAGAAATGTACATTTTGTACTTATCTGGATAATGTTGTCCCCACCACCCTTTCACTTGTCATTTAAATGTACAGCCCCCAAACGTTGACAAATGACAATACACACTTCAAAAATGGGACACGCTATTTTTAACTTTTACATCTTAACAACCATATAAATGTCTAGTTTGCAGGTGTAGTCCTGTCTCATCACGTAAAATTGTTTTATATAGCTCCATACTGCAGACGACAGTTTATTTATTAATTTATTTATTGTCCAAATTAACTTACAATACAGCCACATTTTTTTTTTTTTTTTTTTTTTTTTTTGGACCTCACTTTTGCCCCCAGACCATTTCTGTTGACTCAATGCGGCCCTTGCAACTGAAAAGGTTGGACACCCCTGGTTTAAAGCAACAGAGAGTACCTCAGCAGTGCAAGGTTTCAGTGCCTTCCACACTTTTAGACCAGTAGCTGCACAGACAAGGGCTAAAGGTGGAGGTGTCTCAATGTACATCAATAACAAACATACCTCTAGGGTAGTCAAACAGGATGATGGGCTGGAGTTCATCCACATGCAAATCACCACAGACAAAATCCTGTACAATATCCTAGCCAGTTATAGGTCACCCTCCATGTCCAAGGAAGCTCACAATGCATACTTGGACCTACTGGAGATGCCTGCCATCCAACCTAACACCCTACTCATATGAGACTGGGAGACTCCTGGACTTTGTAAACACAGACATATTTCACCATATAGTGAATACACCCATTAGAGGGTCCAACAAGCTGGACAGCATACTTAAAATATGGGAAATGCTGCCACCTCTAATGTTTCATCCTCTCTGGTAAAGTCCAAACATAAGGTTGTCTCCATCAAAATCAAAATCAATTCTATAATCCGAGTAAAACCAGTAGCAGCTAGGAACTATTCCAAGGCAAACTGCCTTTTATTAAGAGATGACTTTTCAAAATTAAATGTCTCTTCAAACCCTGAGAAGAATTGCTCTCAGAACCACAGTGCAACCATGTCAATGTTTGCATAGAGACTGCTGTACCTACAAGAAATGAGCCCATAACTATCCCTAGAAACAAACTGCCTTGGTGCCATCCCAAATTATATAGGATATATAACAAAAAAATTATGTCAAAAATTAGGAAGGGTAGTTCCGAAGAAGACAGAAATGCTCATCAAACTAAATAGCCTATTAAGAGAGCTAATTAGATCAAACATAGCCAACTTTCAGTTTAAGATAGCCTTCCAAGTGAAAGATAGCTATAAGGTTTTATTCAGCTGTGTGAGAAACCTCAAAGGAAGCACACAGCGATGTGCTGAACTGGTGGTTTGCCACATTCACCTAGCCTAGTGATACAGCAACCCTGTTAGTGAACAAATTAAATTCTGACTTTACCCACCTCTGATCCCCAACCATGCCCCAAGAAATACTGTCAAACATAATCCCTCCAACTATAACTAGGGAGTATGTACTGGCTGCACTCACTAAACCCAAGAACACAGACTCAATGTGCCCCAATAACATCTCTGGATACCGCCAGAATAGTCCAAAATATGACTTATCAGAACCCCCTCGAGTCACTATTTAACTGTAGTCTTAAAACAACCTTTGTGCCACAAGAATAGAGGACTGTGATGGTCATGCTCTTCATAAGAGAGAATCTTCAACAGATCCTGAAAACTACAAACCCATTAGTCGGACTGGTCTTGTTTGCAAAGCCATGGAAGGCATTATCATGGGAAGTATCAACAAGGACATAGGAGACGTCCAGACGCTAGATCCATCCCAGTTTGGTTTTATCAAAGGAAGGTCATGCTTACCTAACCTGGTGCACTTCTTTGAAAAGGTCATTAAGGCAATTTATGAGGGACAAACAGTGCATGCTGCCTACCTAGATCTGGTTAAAGCATTTGATACAATACGCCCTCGGGCATTGTCAACAAACTTATGGAACTAGGGCATAAACCCTTTTCTAACATTCTGGATGGGTGGATGGCTCAAAGATAGGACCCAAGAGGTCAAGATCAGTGAAAGCAACTCCACAAAGAGGCTGGTCAGCAGTGGAGTCCCTCTGGACTCTGTGATGGGCCCATTCTTTTTTGGAAACTACTTCTTGGATGTCAAAGCCAATGTCAAAGGTCTTTGGCTAACCAAGTTTGCAGATGATTGCAAACTGGGAGCAGTCATTGAATCCCCTCAAATTAAGAACACCTTCCAGAAGTTCTAACACAGAGAAATGCTTGGTGCCAAAACCATGGTTTAAAACTCAGTACTGAGAAATGCATTATAGTACTTTTAGGGGAGTCAGCCACCCCAAGTAACTACATCATCACTAAAACACCACTAAAAGTTGATTCACTAGTCAGGGATCTGGGAACTAATATAGGTAGTAACTTAGCCTTTGATCAACATGTGTCCAAGGTAGGAAGAAAATCCTTCTATGTGGCTCCACTTATAAGTAATAAGAGCATGGCATCTAGGTCCAGAGAGGTCATCGTTCCACTGTACTCTGTTCTCATCAAACTGAACATAGAGTATAATTACCCCTTCAGTAAGTACTCGACTGGACATGCAGAACTGGAATGTCCACAAAGTTCTTTACAAAAAGAATACAGAAAGTAAACACAATGTCCTAAGTTAATTGCCTTTAAGCCCTGTCTCTTTATTCAATATCATATAGACTTGTAAGAGGTGATCTTTGCATGTTGAACAAGGCACCCCTGGACCCTGTTTTAATGAACCTTTTGCACATGTGCAAAACAAACAACATCAGAACTAACAGATTAAAAGACCTAAATTTTGCTTGTGACATAAATAGGACATGTTGGAAAGACAGATGTTTCTCTGAGAGTTCTCCTTCTTTACAATGGCCTCTGTATCCATGTGAAGCAGAGTTCCTCCTTAACGCTGTTCAAGTGCAACTTGGATCAATGGATGGGTCTCAGAACTTCACAACTGGTCTGTCTCTGATGGGCAAGTCAGTCAGTAAATAACCCCCTAAATAAATAAATTTTATATATATATATATATATATATATATATATATATATATATATATATATATATATATATACTTTATTCAACTGCTCTTACTGTAACTGTCTTAGTTGCTGTTCTGCATTCTGTTATCTGTTCAGTCGCTCTTACTCTGCACTTATTACTGCTTGTTAGTAGCCTTCTAATTTACTGCCTTCTGCACTTGTTTTTTAGTCATTTGCTAATTTAATTGCATTTATTTAAACCGTATTTGCTGTAATATTGCTACACACTCAAGTGTGCTAGCCTGTGCTGCAATTTAAATTGCATTTACTGCTGTTTTAGCTGCTTTTCAGTAAAAAAAAATTCTAAGCTTGTTTCCTGCCTTTCCTGTAACTAGTCTTGTCCAGATACAGACTTGCAATATCCAGGACTGTTGGTAAGTTTCTGAGCCCCCAAGCTTTTCTGTGTTGGAGAGAAGCCTTCTAGCTTATCAGTGGGAGTGGTAAGCACTAGGTAGCCTATCTACCATGAGAAGAGCGTGTTTTGGCCCAGAAGTTGTAGTTCATTGGCCATTTGGGCAGTTTTTCCATCTCTTTTTACTTTCTGGTTTAAAAGCCCACATTTGCATTTGGTCCCCACCTTTCCTGTAACTAGTGTAGTCCAGGTACAGATTTGCTGTATCCAGGACTGTTGGTAAGCATCTGAGCCCCCCAAGCCCTTCTGTGTTGGAGGGAAGCCTTCTAGCTTATCAGTAGGAGTGGTAAGCACTAGGTAGCCTATCTACCACAGGAGGAGTGGTTTCTGGCCCAGATATTGTAGTTTATTGGCCGTTTGGGAAGCTTTTCCATATCTTTCAACTTTCTGATTTAAAAGATTGTGTTTGCACTTGTTTCCTGCCTTTCCTGTTACTAGTCTAGTCCAGGTACAGATTTGCTGTATCCCGGACTGTTTGTAAGCTTCTGAGCCCCCCAAGCCTTTCTGTGTTGGAGGGAAGCCTTCTAACTTATCAGTGGGAGTGGTAAGCATTAGGTAGCCTATCTACCACAAGAGGAGTGGTCCCTGGTCCAGAAATTGTAGCTATTCGCTGTTTGAGCAGTTTGTTTCCATCTGTTTCAACTTTCTGGTTTGAAAGCCGCACTTGCGCTTTTTTCCCACCTTTACTATAACTAGCCTTGTCCAGATACAGAGTTGCTGTATCCAGAATTGTTGGTAAGCTTCTGAGCCTCCCAAGCCTTTCTGTGTTGCAGGGAAGCCTTCTAGCTTATCAGTGGGAGTGGCAAGCACTAGGTAGCCTATCTACCACAAGAGGAGCGGTTCCTGGCCCAGAAATTGTACCTTATTGGCCGTTTGAGCAGTTTTTTCCCCATCTCTTTCAACTTTCGGGTTAAAAAGCTGCATTTATGCTTGTTTCCCACCTTTATGGTAACTAGTCTAGTCCAGATACAGACTTGCTGTATCTAGGACTGTTGGTAAGCGTCTGAGCCCCCCCCAAGCCTTTCTGTGTTAGAGAGAAGCCGTCTAGCTTATCAGTGGGAGTGGTAAGCATTAGGTAGCCTATCCTCCATTGGAAGAGAGAGTTTTGGCCCAGAAATTGTAGTTTATTGGCAGTTTGGGCAGTTTTCCATCTCTTTCAACTTGCTGGCTTAAAAGCCTGGGTTTGTACTTGTTCCCCGACTTTCCTGAAATTAGTCTAGTCCAGGTACAGATTTGCTGAATCCAGGACTCTTTGTAAACTTCTGAGCCCCCCAAGCCTTTCTGTGTTGGAGGGAAGCCTCCTAGCTTACCAGTGGGAGTGGTAAGCATTAGGTAGCCTATCTACCAGAAGAGGAGTGGTTCCTGTCCCAGAAAATGTAGCTATTGGCCATTTGGGCAGTTTTTTTCCATCTCTTTCAACTTTCAGGTATAAAATCCACGTGTGTGCTTGTTTCCCACCTTTCCTGTAAATAGCCTAGTCCAGATACATAGTTGCTGCATTCAGGACTGTTGGTAAGCTTCTGAGCCCCGCAAGCCTTTCTGTGTTGGAGGAAATCCTTCTAGCTTATCAGTGGGAGTGGTAAGCACTAGGTGGCCTGTCTACCACAGGAGGAGTGGTTCTTGGCCCAGAAATTGTAGTTTGTTAACCATTTGAGCAGTTTGTCCACCTCTTTCAATATTCTGGTTTAAAAGTCCACATCTGTGCTTGTTTCCCATCGTTCCTGCAACTAACCTACTGGGAAGCACTAGAAAGCGTTAAACTGATACAAGCCTTCTAGCTTAGAAGAGAGACTTTGGTATCAGTTTTCTGTATTTTCTTGCTGTACTTAACTGTTTTCTGCCTAAACACCAATTTTCCAGCATTTATTATGATTTAAAAGCTTGTTTTTTTTTCACATATTGTACTTATTTGACTGTCTGCACTTTTAAAAAGTTGTTTTTTGTTTAATTTGTTAAACTGTTGTAGGCTACACACTAACGTGCGATAGCCTTTTCTGATCATTTTGTAGTCATTTTAAGTGTATTTTTTACTGCTTTTGCCTTATCTTTTAAAACAAATTCCTTGTTTCCCACCTTTCTAAGCTAGTATAGTCCAATTTTGAGGCTAGTGCTGAATTCCGGGCTGTGTTACAAGTTTCTGAGTTGCCCATACCTTACTTGGATAGAAGGAAGATTCTCTGTTCACCTGCGAGAGAGAGGGGAGATTTGAGCAGTCTATCTGTCCCTGGAGGAGTGGTTCCAGCCCAGAAGGTAGTAGTTTATTGGGCTAATTTCTATTTATTTCATTTCCCTGCTATAAAAAACGCATTTGCACGGTTTTGCGAGCTGGGCAGCACCGGTTAGCTAGGGTTAAAGTATTCCGGGCTCCACTAAATCTCCTCTTCAGTTTTTCCCTTGAAACTAGTCTAACTCTCAGCCTAATCACTCAAAAAGCATCCTACAGCCCAGCACTTGCTCAGATCTAACAACAAGCACTAATATACTCTGACACTTGATTGCCGAGCAGGGCAAGACTCTTTATTTACCCCTCACTAACCAAGCAACTAAGCAGCTCACCCTACTATTCAGGCATGACCAAAAGGCAATTTCAGGTGTACTCTCCAGTTCAGCTGGTGAATCTGGGTATCATGAGGCAATGTTACAACTGCCTCATGTACACAGACAACCCTCTCCTCCTACCACAAAACACTAACATATGCGAGAGATGCAATTATACAGCCAAACTGCAGGCTAAGCTCTCTCCACCCAAGACTGGAATAGACAGTCAAGAGGAGAAGGTTAACACTTGCACCACACCTCTAGCTACACATAGCCCTACTAAACCAGCACTGGTAAACAATAGACATAAATACACAAAATCATACTCGGAGGCTCTAAATAAAAACCTGCAAAAGCATCAGAGACCTCCAAAGCAGACACCCAAACAACCTGCATCTCCCGTCACAAACCAGACAACACATAAAACACAAAATCAGTGTGCCGCACAATCACAGCCTTTAAGTCAAAATAACATACTTAACACACTAGTAATAGGTGACACTATAGTTATGCACACTGACATCCCACTCATTAGGCTGGACAAGAAGAAGGTTACTGTTAGCTGCCTGTCGGTAGCCAGAATCCACCACATAACACAAGCCCTCAGGTCACTGCAGAAAAAGTACAAATATGACTCTGTCATTGTTCATGTTGGTGTAAATGACTTGAGATGTACCTCCCTGGACTACATGAAAAGAGACATGGAAGAGCTCTTTGATCATGTAGTCCAGGCGGGTATGACCATGACCCTGAGTAGCATCCTGCCCTCACCAAGAATGATACCTCAGTATAAAGAAAAAAAGATCAATTTCAACAATTGGCTAAGCTTCTGGTGTCATTCAAAGGGGATCCAGTGTCTGTCAGCCTGGGACGACATGCTCGACAAGCTACGTTGCTTTGCAAGAGATGGCTTGCACCTGTCACCCCTAGGCTTTCGAATGCTGGCCAAGGCTCTTGTTGCCCCCATAGTGCCTTTTTTAGGCAAGGCTCAAAAGTCAAACCCACCTCTGTAAACAGCACAATTAACAAAAAACTGAGTGTCAGGCTACTCAATGCCATGAGTTTAAATCTCAAAATGCACGTGCTCGAAACACTCCTCAGTGTGGAGAATGTCGACATCTGTGCAGTAACTGAAACCTGGTTCAAGCCACCAGAGAGCACCCCAGCACTACCGGGCTACAACTCATACCACACATTTTGGCCACAGAACACGGACCGAAACACAAAAGGAGGGGGTGTATCCATATTCATCAAAGATACCTACACCTCCAGGTTAGTGGCACAGCAGGATACCTCTGAGATCATCCATGTGCAAATAACATTGGGTAGATCTGTAATGCAAATTGTGGCCTGCTACAGATCATACTCCATGACCCAGGACCACCACTCCACCATTCTGGAGACACTGGAAAACATGAAGGTCCTACCGAACACCTTGATATTGGGCGATTTCAATTACCCTACCATTAACTGTGAAAACTACTTGAGTACAAACTCCCAGGCCCAGCGCTTCCTGGAATTCATCAACTCAAATGCCCTGGATCAGCTGGTAAACTCCCCTACCAGAGGTGAAAACATATTGGACCTGGTCAACACCAACCTGGTTGACAGATATTCTACACCAGAGGTCAACCCGTCACTGGTTAGATCAGACCTTAAACTAATCACTCTGGATGTCCACACCCCACCACCACCACCCCCAACTAAGGAAACCACAGTAAAAAACTTTTCTAAAGGAGGACTATGGCTAACCAAGTTCACCAATGGCTGCAAACTGGGAGGCATAACTGACCCACCAGCTGACACGGAGATCCTCCAAAAGGGTCTTAGTGAGACAGACACCTGGTGTCTAAAGCAAACTTCACCTTACTTAAGACAGAGGCAATACGTTTCACAGCCCCCACTCTAAAGGATAATGCTACCCAAGACGCATAAACCTTTACAAATGCACTATATGAGCACCTACAAGGATGCATGGATCATGCCATCCCTAGCAAAACCAGGACTCACTCCTCTAAGAGAAGGAAACCAGTCTGATGGACACCTGCCATAAGCAAGCTATACAATAGAAGGAAGAAACTAGTTCAGAAAAAAAGCAAATCCCAAGAAGGAAAGACATTACTGATCAATATCAGTAAGAATCTAAGGTCCCTCATAAAATCATCCAAGGCTAACTTCGAAAGAAAAATATCTAAGGATTCAAAAGATAACCACAAAGCCTTCCTTAGCTATGTTAAGAATCTAAGTGGCAACTCAAAGATATGCACTGAGCTAGTGCAAAATAGCACAACATATACTGAACCTACTGATATTGCCAACATCCTGGCAGATAGATTCAGTGCAAACTTCAGCCCCCCCCTTCACCCCCAAAAAGGACCCACAACAATATCGGAAAAGTGTAGTGTCCCAGAAATCACAGATGCACAGGTGGCAACAGCCCTTTCAAAAGCCAAAAACACAGCATCAATGAGGCCAGATGGTGTCCCAGGCTGTGTCTTGCATGAACTACAGAACAAACTAATCCCCCACCTAAACATGCTGTTCAACCTCAGCCTCTCCACAGACTACGTGTCCATAGAATGGCACACAGCAATGGTTATTCCACCCCACAAAGGAGGGGCCACAACTGACCCAGTTAACTATCTCCCCATAAGCCTGACTAACCTGGTCTGCAAGGCTATGGAGAACATCATCATGGAACTCATTAACAAAGACATTGGGAACCTCTGAACACTTGACCCGACCCAGTTCGGCTTTGTTAAGGGCAGATCATGCCTACTAAACCTGGGTGATTTCTTTGAGACAGTCACCAAGGCCATAGACAAGGGAAAGGTGGTTCACAGAACCTACCTTGACCTCGCCAAGGCTTTTGACACCATTCCCCACCTGGGTATTACAGAAAAACTCACCAGCCTGAACATAACCCCCTACGTCATGAGATGGGTTGACAATTCGCTTACAGACAGAACTCACACGGTAAGAATAGTGGGCTCCAAGTCCGACTCTAAACCAGTCACAAGTGGTGTCCAGCAAGGCTCGGTCCTGTGACCCCTACTGTTTGGTATATACTTCTCAGAAGTACAGGCAAACACAGGAGGACTATGGCTAACCAAGTTCACCAATGGCTGCAAACTGGGAGTTATAACTGACCCACCAGCTGACACGGAGATCCTCCAAAAGGGTCTTAGTGAGACGGACACCTGGTGTCAAAGTCATGGCCTCAAGCTAAATGCCAAAAAATGCATAGTCATCCCGTTTGGGAAAAACAAAACACCCACAAATTACCACATAGGTGGCAGCCCCTTAATACAGAAGAGGTAATAAGAGATCTGGGGACCCAGGTAGATTGTAATCTCTCCTTTGGCAATCATATTGCCAAAGTAATTAGGAAATCCTTCTTTGTGGCCCATGTAATTACTAAAGAGTTCGCATCTAGAAATAAAGAGGTTATAGTGCCCCTCTACTCATCACTCATCAGACCCATCATAGAGTACAATGCCCCATTTGGGATGTACCTCACAAGACACTGGAAAGACCACGAAATGTCCTCACCAAGAAGATTCCTGGCCTAAAACATATGTCCTATGCAGCTTGACTGAAAAAACTCTGGCTGTACTCAGTGGCATATCGCTTACTCAGAGGTGATCTCTGCCTGAGTTACAAAGCCATGTCCAACTCAGAACTGATTTACATGCTCCACCGAAAGAAAGCCAAGTCACTGCGAGCCACGCGCTCTAGTGAGCTAAACCTCACCACAACAATAAATAGAACATGCGGGAGGGAGATATTCCTGTCATAGAGACTCCCCATGCTTTGGAGCAAAATTCCTAACTACCTTAGGCAGAGCCCCTCAATAGCACTCTTCAAGAGAAACCTTGACGAGTTGATGGGTAACAGAAAATACACCCCTGGGATCACTTCATTTGCTCTGCTTGACAGAGGCAAAGTTAATTAATCAATGAGGTTGCGAAAGCCGACACACTCTGGCTAGGCTTATAAATGCCCTCGGGCAGATAGCCTAGTACCTACCTATGAACCTAGGAACCTATTTGAGGGTCACATTTGTGTTACATAGATTATAGGTTCATAGGTTCATCCTAGGCTATCTGCCCTAGGGCATTTATAAGCCTAGCCAGAGTGTGTTTGGCTTTCACCACCCATTTTAAATTAATTTTGCTATGCCCTTTTTCGTGGTTAGTATACTGTGCCTCTGTCTAACAGTGACACAGAAGTGATACCCAGGGTAAACCTACGATCTCCCATCCACTCATCAAAATTCCTCTTGAAGAGAGTCAATAAGGGACTCTGCCTAACCTGGACTGGGATTTTATTCCAGAGTGAAGGGAGCCTCTGGGTTATGAATCTGTCCCTCCAGCATGTCCTATTTATTTCAGTGCTGAGGTTCAAGTCTCTCGAGCGCGTAGCTCGATGGGATTGGGATTTTCTGAGGTGCAGCATGTCCATTAATTCTGGGTTGGACATGGCTTTATACGTCAGGCACAGATCGCCTCTGAGAAGGCGGTATGCCACTGGGTAGAGCTGGAGTTTCTTTAACCGGGCAGCATATGGCATCTGTTTGAGCCCTTTGATCCACTTGGTGAGGTACTTTTGGGGTCTTTCCAGTTGCTGCAGGTGTCTGGTAAGGTACATCCCAAAAGGGGCATTGTACTGAATTATGGGCCTGATAACGGATGAGTAAAGAGGCACGATGACCTCCCCTGATCTAGATGTGAATCCCATCATGATTAGGTGGACTATATAAAATGTTTTTCTAACCACTTTAGCCAAGTGGTTGTCAAATGAGAGATTGCTATCAACTTGGGTCCCCAGGTCCCTAATTACTTCTTCTGTACTTAATGGATTACCACCTATGTGATAATTTGTGGGCACTTTGTTTTTGCCAAAGGGGATGACTATACACTTTTTGGCGTTTAGCTTGAGGCCATGGCTCTGGCACCAGTTGTTAGTTTCTATGAGGCCCTTTTGGAGGATGCTTGTGTCGGCTGGAGAGTCGATTATGGCGCCCAGTTTGCAGTCATCTGCGAACTTGGTCAGCCACAGTCCTTCCGTGTTGGCCTGTACCTCCAAGAAATATATACCGAACAAGAGAGGTCCCAGGGCTGAGCCTTGTGGGATGCCACTTGTAACTGGTTTGAAGTCTGACATGGCTCCAGCAATTCTAACCATGTGGGTTCTGTCCTTGAGCCAGTTTGCAACCCATCTAGTGACATAGGGGTTTATATTTAAGCTGGTGAGCTTATCTATAATGCCTGAGTGGGGTATTGTATCGAAGGCTTTTGCGAGGTCCAGGTAGGCTGTGTGGACGACTTTCCCCTCGTCAATGGCCTTGGTGACTGTTTCAAAGAAATCAACCAGGTTTAAGAGGCAGGGTCTGCCCTTAACAAAGCCAAACTGGGTAGGATTCAGTGTCTGTAGGTCCCCAATATCTTTATTTATGAGGTCCATGGTGATCCTTTCCATAGCTTTGCAGACCAAGCTAGTCAGGCTTATGGGGCGATAGTTTCCAGGATCCGTTGAGGCACCACCTTTGTGGAGAGGGACCACTGTTGCTGTACGCCACTCTTAGGGTACATATCCTGTAGTAAGGCTGAGATTGAACAGTAGTTTTATGTTTGGGTTTAGCTCTTCTTGGAGTTCATGTAGGATGCAGCCCGGGACACCGTCCGGTCCCATTGATGCTGTGTTTTTTGCTTTGGAGAGGGCAGTTCCTACCTGAGCATCTGAGATGTCAGGGGGGCAGCACTCTGCTGGGATAGATATTTGCCCTTTTGGCAGGGAGGGGGGGGGAGTTTGAGCTGAACCTATCAGCTAGGATGTTGGCAATGTCTGTGGGTTTGGTGTATTTTTTGTCATGTTGGACTAATTCTGAGCATATCTGGGAATTCCCACCCAGGTTCCTAACATAACTAAAGAAAGCCTTGTGATTATCCTTAGTGTCCTGTGCAATTTTTCTCTTGAAGCTGGCCTTAGACAATTTTATGAGTGCCCGTAGTTTTTTGCTAATACTGATCAGAGATGCCTTCCCTTTTTGGGATTTTGCTCTATCATGTAGTAGCTTCCTCCTTCTATTGTATAGTTTGTTTATGGCTGGGGTCCACCAGACAGGACGTCTGCCTTTGGAGCATTGGGTCTTGGTTTTATTTGGGATTGCATGATCCATGCATTCCTGAAGGTGTTCATAGAATGTGTTTATAAAGGATTCTGCGGTCTGGGCCGTATTTTCCACAGGCCCGGGGGCTTTGAAGGATTCCACCTCAGTTTTGAGGAGTGTGAAATTTGCTTTAGAGAAGTTTTTCACTGTGGTTTTCAGGGCAGGGGGTGGAGTAAGGATGTGACTATCCAGTGAGATTAGTTTATGGTCTGATCTTACCAATGAGGGATACACTTCTGGTCTGGATCATAGAGTCCCCATGTTGGTGATGATCAGGTCCAGTATGTCTTCCCCTCTTGTGGGAGTGGTAACAAGTTGTTCCATAGCATTTGAGTTTATAAATTCTAGGAACCTTTGGGCTAGGGTGTTGGAGCTAGAGTAATGCTCTCAGTCTATGTTTGGGTAGCTGAAGTCGCCCAATATAATGGTGTTTGGAGAGACCTTCATATCTTCCAGTGTTCTCAGGAAGGCTGTGTGGAGTTCCTGGGTTTGGGAGGGTGGTCTGTAGCAGGCTATAAACTGGAAGGCAGTTTTACCCACTGTTAGTTGCACATGGATAGTCTCTGATGCTTCTTGCTGTGCCAGCAACCTGGAAGTGTGGGTATCTTTGACAAATATTGATACTCGCCCTCCTTTTGTGGTTCGGTCCAAGTTTTGGGGCCGAAAAGCATGGTATGAGGTATAACCTGGTACTGCTGGGGTGCTCTCGGGAGCCTAGAACCAGGTTTCTGTTACTGCACAGATATCGATGTTCTCCATGCTAAGGAGAGTTTTGAGTGCGTGCATCTTGAGGTTTAGACTTCTGGCGTTGAGTAGCATTACTCTTAGTTTCTTATCCCTTGTGATACCTATGGAGGTGGGTTTGTCTTTTGAGCCTTGCCTAAAAAAGGCACTATGGGGGTAGCAAGAGCCTTTGCCAATATCTGAAAGCCCAGGGGTGACAGGTGCAAGCCGTCCCTAGTGAAGCATCATGGCTTGTCGTGCATGTCATCCCAGGCTGACAGGCATTGGATCCCCTTTGAATGACACCAGTACTTAAGCCAGTTGTTGAAATTGATCATTTTGTCTTCAAATTGTGGCATCATTCTTGGTGAGGGTAAGGTGCTACTCAAGGTCAGGGTCATACCAGCCTGGGCTACATGCTCAGAGAGCTCCTCTATGTCTCTTTTCATGTAGTCCAGGGAGGTACGTCTCAGGTCATTCACACCAGCATGGACAATGACTGAGTCATATTTGTACTTGCCTTGGAGTGACCTGAGTGCTTGTGTTATGTGGCGGATCCTAGCGCCCGACAGGCAGCTCACCGTGACCTTCTCCTTGTTCAGCCTGGTGAGTGGGACATCAGTGTGCCTGACGATAGAGTCACCTATTACAAGTGTATCAGGTGTGTTGTTTTGCCTTAACGGCTGTGACTGTTCGGCACACTGGCTTTGTGAGCTATGTGTTGCACATGTTTTGTTTTGGGGTAGCAGTTTCTTGGGTGTCTGCTTTGGAGGTCTCTGCTGCTTAGGCAGATTTTTATTTAGAGCCTCTGAGTATGTTTTTGTGTGTTTATGTGTTTGGTTTGCTGTCGTGGTAGATCTATGTGAGACTGGAATTGTAGTGAGTGTGGTTTTCTTCTCCTCCTGACTGGTTTCGCCAGTACTGAGTTGAGAGAGCATAGCCTCCAGTATGGCTATATGGTTGCATCTCTCACATGTGTTGGAATTTGTTGGGAGGAGGAGAGGGTTGTCTGTGTACATGAGGCAGTTGTAACATTGCCTCAAGATTCCCAGATTCACCAGCTAGACCAGAGAAGAGATTGACAACTGACCCTTGGACATGCTAGAATAGTACTGGGAATTCCTTTATAATTGAAAAAAAGAGCTAATGGGGAACAAGGTACTCAAGGGGAGTTTGTGAGGGTGTAGTGCTTTTAATTTTTTAGTGCTGACTTATATAATTGCTTTAGTGAGCAAGTGCCAGGTAACTTAAATCCAATGTGTTACAGGTAACTTAAATGCAAAATGACAAACAGTAACTTTCTTTCAAGTGAAACAAGGAAATAAGTACAATAAGCAATGCAGATATCACTAGGGATCCACAGAACCGCTGAAAAGCCACATTTTAGGTGGAATTAGCATTTCAGGGAAATAAGCAAACAAACAACAAGCATACAAACAAAGCTAGATTCAGCAGGCCTGGATCTAGTCTATGCTACAGCAAACAAGGTGTACCAATTTCAGTAAGAAACAGTTCAAATATGCAGGCACTATAAGCCTTTAACCAGAAATTCCCAGCTCAGAAGAGCAGAGTCCAGCTTCTCCTCCCACAAGAGTGCAGACCACGAACCTTCTTAATGTAAAGTAACTGGCCTGAAGCCCAAGTGCTTAAACCAGAACTAATACACTTTTAGAATAACAGACACTGAGCCCTCAATCAGCAGTTCCCAACTTAGAACAATGTAAGCTACCTGTTCTGCCACCACAGTGCAGGCCACAAACCTTCCTAATGTAAAACAACTGGTCTGAAGCCCAAGTGTTTAATCCAAAAGACTTAGAATGATAGCTACACTTTAATCAAGTTACTACCAAGCAGTAACAAATACAATTGAATACTTTAAAGAATGCCTGGATTAGTGCTCAAGTTAGACAAACAAAGCTAGAGTCAGCAGGCCTGGATCTAGTCTATGCTACAGCAAACAAGGTGTACCAATTTCAGTAAGAAGCAGTTCAAATATTCAGGCACTATAAGCCTTTAACCAGAAATTCCCAGCTCAGAAGGGCAGAGTCCAGCCTCTCCTCCCACAAGAGTGCAGACCACAAACCCTTTTAATGTAAAATAACTGGCCTGAAGCACAAGTGCTTAAACCAGAATTAATACACTTTTAGAATAACAGACACTGAGCCCTCAATCAGCAGTTCCCAACTTAGAAGGATGTAAGCTACCTGTTCTGCCACCACAGTGCAGACCATAAATCTTCTTAATGTAAAACAACTGGTCTGAAGTCCAAATGCTTAAACTAAAAGGCTTAGAATGAGATACACAAAGCAGTAAAAAATACAACTGAGTACTTTTAAGATGACACAAAAACAAAATAAAGTAGGAAGAAACACAAATACATTAAAAGCAGATAATTTTTTTTTTCAGAAAAGTAGCAAAAACGGTAGTAAAAACAATTCACATGCAGTGTAAGCTGGCACACTTGAGTATGTAGCAATATTAGTCCACACACAGTTTGAAAAAATGTAATTAAATTAAAAAGGACTAAAAGCAAGTGCAGAAAGGGTTTATTAGGTAGAATGTGGTAAAGAGATGGGACTAGGGGAGTGTCCTAGATCAGATCTACAGTGGGGCGGGCACTGCAAAAGCCACCAAATTTAAACTACAACCAAGAACAGGGAGGGGGGGAAGACAGGTTCAACAGAGATGTGAGGGATCAGAGTGCAAATTATAAAACCAAAAAAATATATACTTATCTCTGTATATTTGCAGAACAGTAAGACAACAGATATCTAAGCAACAATTTAGCTCTATAATACAGAATAATACAGAAAAATATACTCAGCACTATATATTTGCAGATAGTCTTGTAAGGTTGTCTCTCAACACACAGGTTCCACTTTAAAATGTTAAAAGAGGCAAAAGCAAAATAAGGTAATAAAGTAGGAAGAAACACAAATACAGTAAGGCAGATGAAGTGCAAATTTTTTTTCTTTTGAGATGGAGGAAACAGAGCAGATTAAGATACTATATGGGAATGCCCTTCCCAAGTGCTCTCTCTGTACACTGCAGAGGAGGTGGGACTGGTAAGAGTATCCAAAATCAAAATATGATCTCACTGTACTCAATTGAGTGAGCAAATGAGATGGGTCCAGGAGGAGTGTGCAAAAAGAGATTTACAGCAAAGGCGGGCATTTCCAAAGCCGCCCAAGATTAACACCACAACAAGAAACAGGGAGAGGGGGTGGGGAACTACTGCAGAGATTCAGAGACACACACAATATTTACTGAATCCAAGACACACAATATTTACTCACTCAAATTTTAAATAAGTGCAGGAAATATACTTAAATCAGCTTATGTCCAGTTGATGTATGCAGACAAGTCTCAGTAGCCAGCAACTCAATTTAAAATGATTACTAGAAATGTAACCAACACAGATTTTAATGCTAGCAGAAAACCCCAAGCTAATTAACACTTAACAAAGGAATTTCAAAGCAGTCTAACAATTACTGCAGAGATTCAATGACACACACAACATTTACTGAATCCAAGACACACAATATTTATTCACTCAAATCTTAAATAAGTGCAGAAAATATACTTAAATCAGCTTATGTCCAGTTAAACCAGCAACTCGATTTAAAATGATTACTAGAAATGTAACCAACACAGATTTTAATGCTAGCAGAAACCCCCAAGCTAATTAACACTTAACAAAGGAATTTCAAAGCAGTCTAACAACTACTGCAGAGATTCAGAGACACACACAATATTTACTGAATCCAAGAAACACAATATTTACTCACTCAAATCTTAAATAAGTGCAGAAAATATACTTAAATCAGCTTATGTCCAGTTGATGTATGCAGTCAAGCCTCAGTAGCCAGCAACTCGATTTAAAATGATTACTAGAAATGTAACCAACACAGATTTTAATGCTAGCAGAAACCCCCAAGCTAATTAACACTTAACAAAGGAATTTCAAAGCAGTCTAACAACTACGGCAGAGATTCAGAGACACACACAATATTTACTGAATCCAAGACACACAATATTTACTCACTCAATTCTTAAATAAGTGCAGAAAATATACTTAAATCAGCTTATGTCCAGTTGATGTATGCAGACAAGTCTCAGTAGCCAGCAACTCGATTTAAAATGATTGAGACTTATATGGGCTTGGTTGTTAGTCTAGTATACAACTATGAACCTAGGAGCTTCCCTAAGATGACATCACGGATGTAATAGTACAAAGAAGAGTTGCTAAAGCTATTTATCTAATCGCAACTTCAGTGCATGAAACAAAATGGAAAATCTTGGATAACATGTATGTTCCTCCCATACTCGATAGTAAAGTCATCAAACAGTATCAAAATCTGCAATCTGTCAACAGATCAAAGTAAACGTTTGCATTTAGGTAAATGAAAGCAAGATGGTGATTTTTACTTTTTGTTATACCATCTAGCCTTTGCACTCGTTTCACAGAGCAGCAATTCAGGCAATATGTCTGTCTGCGCCATGCCACTTGTTTGGCAAGATTATTCTAGAGACGGAATTTTACATGAAATGCTAACTCATGTACAATAGTATGATGAGTCCATTGCTAAAACTGTTATTTTTCTTCTTTATAAATTCATGTTCCTGAGAATTCCATTTCACTCATACACTACTCATATTTGTATATGTGTGCTCATATGCACACACACACAGACACACACACACACACACACACACACACACACACACACACACACACACACACACACACACACACACACACACACACACACTCCGTGAGCCACATGCAGGGGTCTCGTTTGATACACAGCTCATGTTCTTATTCTGTATTTTAAACTGCACTGTAGCTATACATTCCTTTCACAAATACATATAAAATAATTGTATATGTAACAGATCGTGGAGAAGAGAGCCTCCCGGGAGAATGCATTATGATTTTACAAATTTTTTTTTTAATTACAGCCCTGCTAGTACCATATTGTCACACAGAGTGTTCACAAACTGGACAGAAACCAAGACTTTATGTTATACATTTTTGTTAGAGCATCTTAGTTATGCTATGCCATGTTAGCTACAGAGAAAATGTTGCCATGGGCAAAATGTCTGGTTACTTTACATGTAACAGATGTGAACCAGCCTCTTGATATATGTCTGACATTATATGAAAAGCAAATAATGTAAATGTCTCCCTAAGTTACATTTTATTCAAAACAGAAACGTAATCATTAGCAATGGCTTCTTGGCTATAAAAGACGTTGCCTGACACAGCTATTGTTGCATTGGTCTCCTTTAGGGAGGGGGATATGGCAAGTGCATGTACCTTCTGTTATGAAAATTCTTTTGGCCCTTTTCCATTGGAAGAACTGCATTGCTTTGGCTTTTAGTTTTAATAAGTACAAACACAAATCAGAAGGGACAGAAATGTTCTAGGACCTTAGTTAAGCAGAACAGACAATTAACTCAAGGTTATACTAATCTTACACAGGGAACAACATTGGAAACATATTTTTATTTTGCTGAGGGTTACCAAGCAGCAAAGATTTTATTATACCATAGCCAGAGAATACCGAATAAAACAGAATGCAAGAGAGGGATATAATAAGATTGATTTCTATTTTTGTAATAAAGACAACTCAGAGTAATGCTTCAAATAAAGCAATCAATTCACATGCTGTATTGCAGTTCAGATCAAATTAGTCAGTCTGTCTTTTATTGATTTTGTATACGTTATATAATATTTAAATTTTCAGATACCATTTGTTTTGGAGTCTGGGTAGGATTTCTATTGTGAGATTCATGGTATTGTTTCACAGAATATGGATAACATACAAGAAAAAACATTAAAGATGCCTATATAGAAGTAATAAAGAGCCATAATAGCCATGTCTCAGCGTTACTGACAATGCATGTCACTGTACACCAGGCCTGTTACTGGTCTGTGCAAATGTAAACAAGACTTTCACGAGGCATGACAGAGTTAATGTAACTCACATTGATATGCTTGCATCCCAAGTGTGTCATCTCACCACAAAGGACTACTAAGTAAAACAATAGCCACCACGGTGCTGATGTTGCAGTCTTATCTAAGCTGGCACTGCCATCGGGTATCACACGGCCTTGCACTGCCAACTGGTCAGAGAAGCCTGGCACTGCTATCGGGTATCACACGGGCCTTGCACTGCCAACTGGTCAGAGAAGCCTGGCACTGCTATCGGGTATCACACGGGCCTGACACTGCCAACTGGTCAGAGAAGCCTGGCACTTCTAACTGGCATCACACAAGCCTGGCACTGCCAATTGGTATCACAAAGCCACCCTCATGAAGCATGCAATAACTCAATTACATACCACAAATATCTATATCTATCTGGCAATAGCATTGCATCTGTTTTCATCTGCATATAATTAAAGAAAGTACAGCTGTGCACATATTGTGCAAACAAAGCATAGAAAGGTTGCTTCAGGACAGAGCTGTACACAAGTATTCACACATGTATACACACACACACACACACACACACACACACACACACACACACACACACACACACACACACACACACACACTGAGCTGTGTGTGTGTGTGTGCATGTGTTTGTGTATATGACACCACCTATAAGACACACCAGTCAAGAATCAAATCAGAGAACCTCTTGCTCTGAGGTGACACCGCCCTCACTTTTTGCTACTAAGGAGTTATGTCTCGGCTGGTTTGTGGAGACTCTGCTATAGTTTAAATTCTGAAATCCAACTTTGGTGAACCAGCAGTGTTCACTTTGTGTGTCTGAGTCCATTTTATTTCCTTCATCTCTGCTGTTTATGTGGGTTTGTTGTCTGATTATTTGATCAGTTTTGGCATGTGACCTCCATTTTGTTTCTTGGATTAGAAATGTCTAGTCGACTCATCTGTGCTTGAAGTCATATGTTTTTGGTTTTCTTCCTGGACTGATAAACCCCCCTGTGTCCCTGGGATCCTTTGCTTCAGCTACAGTCTGTAGTGTCTGCATTTTTTCTGTGTGATTTTCTTTTGTGTTTTCAACATTTTCTGCAATGTTGTTCTATTCCCTGTCTTTTTTCTTTGTAAACTGGTCATTTGACATTGCTTCTATTAATTTGGATTTATTTGCTTCCCATTCCATATATTGGTCACTTCCATGGAGTTTTGTCCCTTTTTTCTTTGACTTCATTATAAAATTGTCATGCATCTGTTATGTCTCTGTATCTTCTCATCTTGTCTCAGGTTCAAACCATCAGCATGGCAGCGTAGACTACTGTCATTGGAAAGCCTAATTCGGTTAGCCGCCCCTTCAGGTGGTCTGCTTCTCTTTGACTGACTCTGTTATAAATCTGCTAAGTAGTTTCATAAATTTGATGCAGTTTTGTCACCACACTAAACCTCTCTTTTTTTCTCTTGTATCTAATAATCCACTATATTGCTGTAATTAAGCTGAGTGCCATCAGCATGTGCCTGGACTTATTTCTGCTTGTTTTACTCCTTCCAACATAATGAATCCATTCTACTCTAATTGTGAAGCTTGCTGAAACTTACATCTCCTCTCAAACCACACTTTCAAAAAAAACTTGACAGTTCTTGAACTTTTCTATTCTTTAGAATGCCAATAATTCTTTTAGTGAGGTATTTCTGCCGCCTTTCCAGTTGTTGCAGATGTCTTGAGAGGTACATACCAAATGGGGCGTTGTATTCTATAATGAGTCTAATGAGGGATGAGTACAGTGGGACAACGACCTCCTTTTTTTCTGGATGAAAAGCCCTTAGTGATGAGGTGTGCCACATAGAAGGATTTCCTGACTGTTGTGGGGATGTGGTTATTGAAGGTGAGACCACTGTCCACCTGTGTCCCTAAGTCTCTAATCACACTTTCGGTGTTTAGTGTACTGCCACCTATGTGGTAATTCATGGGTACATGTTTTTTCCAAAAGGGGATAACTATATATTTCTTGGCATTCAGCTTGAGCCCATGGCTCTGGCACCAAGCATCTGTTTCTGTAAGGCCCTTTTGTAGAGTATCAACATCATTTGGGAATTCAGTAATGGCTCCCATTTTGCAGTCATCTGCAAACTTTGTTAGCCAGAGTCCCTTAGTGTCTGCCTGTACTTCAGAGAAGTAGATGCCAAACAAGGGAGGTCCCAGGACTAAACCCTGAGGTACTCCACTTGTCACTTGTCTGGAGCTGGATTTGGAATCAGCTACTTTTACAGTGTGGGTTCTGTCAGTAAGCCAGTTGGCAACCCATCAAGTGATGTAGGGATTAATGCCCAGCTTAGTAAGTTTATCTATGATTCCAGAGTGGGGGATGGTGTCAAAGGCCTTGGCGAGGATCAGATAGGCTGTGTGGACTCTCTTACCCTCATCCACGGCTCTGGAGACTGATTCAAAGAGGTCAATCAGGTTTAGGAGACAAGATCGGCCCTTCACAAACCCAAACTAGATGGGGTTTAGTGTTTTAAGGTTGCCAATGTCTTTGTTTATAAGTTCCATGATAATACGTTCCATGGCCTTGCAGATCAGGCTCATCAGACTGATGGGGTTGTAGTTTCCGGGATCTAAGGTGGATCCCCCCTTGTGAAGTGGGATAACTGTAGCTGTGTGCCACTCAGTGGGCTAAAATAAACTGCCTTGCAGGGTCTTGAACCCAGGAGCCTATACACTATAGTCACAGTAATTAACCACTAAGACATCACAGCAGTTTACATGATTATATCACTATTTCTGACTTTCTCTGTTTAATTTCTTGCACAGTGACATTTATCTGGCCCTGCATGCATTGAAGCATGCGTTAGGCATGCAATACTGTCAAGTGGTCTGCCTTCATGTAAATTACAATTAAAGAGCAATGTCATCTTTTCTTCAGTGTTAGACTGTGACTTGTTTCCAAAAGCTGTTGTCCTCCCACCATTTTGCCTCTGATTTCTGTTGCCCTAATCCTATTCTAGCTGTATTTCATTTGCTGTGTCACTGAGTTGCTGGGGAAAGAGAACAAACTAAACTGCCATTTTCTCCTGAATGAAGCCATGACCCCCTCCCATATGCTTGTAAATATGTGGTCAGGTGTGGATAGAAACATTAAAATGAGTTGTTTACTTACCTAGTGGAACAAAGTATATGTAATATCCTTCAACAAGGGGCTATCCCTTTTGATCCAAGAAATTATAGACCAGTGCCATATCAAATACGATTACTAAAATATTTGAATGCATTGTAGATCAGCAGTTGACAACACTGGGTCCTTAAAAGTCTTAGCAGCTCACAACATGGTTTTATGTATGTCTTTTCAGTCAAAACATTATTTCCGTTACTAAACATATAGGAGGAGCATAAGAATAGACAACTTATTTCATTTCTGAACTTGCATCTGTCCAAAGCCTTTGACACTGTGACACATATTGGGCTTATCAACCAACTCTCCACCTTAAGCTTACACAGTGGGGCACTTAAGTGCTTTAGCAAGCATCTCATAGATATGAATACAGTTCAGTATATAGAAATGAAATAGGAGTCTAGTTTGGCTCATTTTTTTGGTCGCTACTCTTTAATTTGTATATTAATGTATTGCAAAGCACTATGGGAACTCCACAGTTATGTACTACACACATGATGCAGCACATCTCTGCGTTTGAAAATGAACTCCAGGCCGCACGCTTGTTAAGTTCTGGATAAATAGCATCATGATGCACATTTTGTATCTCATACAAATGAAACCATTTCTGTAATGATCTGTACTAGCCACCATAAATGACCTACTGCCCTTAATTTTATGTCACAATGCACAATGGTTGACAGTACACCTTATAAGCCAAATTCAAATACCTCAATTGGGATGATTTACTTTCCTTAGAAGATTAACTAAATTCAGCTGTCAAAAAAATGTGTCTGGAAGTTGGGGCATGTCCAAGATAACTAAGTGAGAGAAGCAATTGGTGAAAGTTCTGTGGCTGAAAACTTTTCCCTGACAGAAAAATTAGAATTTGGAGATACTTAATGTTATTTATATTCACTAATAGTAAGAAAAAAGATGATTTATAGCTTGAAATGCTTCAAAAGCTGTACTTTTCCTTTCTGAATTTCATCTGCTTGGTTAAGAGTGAAGAGACTTCAACATGAGACACTCAAAACATGATACTCTGGATTCTTCTGCATACCTCTCCACTGTCTAGATTTCTGCAGAATGTTCTTCTGTTAAAAAGACATTGAGTCATTAATATCTAATATGGATGCTGTATTAATAGAAATGGACACACTGAATACTAAATTAGAAAGTTTCAAAGAAGACTACAGAAAGAAAATGTATCATTCAGAAATTATTATGTGTACAAATGTTCAGTACTGCAAAAGCTATAAATGACCATGAAGGGAGAATAACTAAGGGTGAGTCTCAAACTGAATTCCTTTTAAAACAAAATAACTTGGTTTTAGATAAAGTTGATGATTTAGAAAATAAACATAGATGAAACAATATCAGAATAAATGGCATACCTGAAAAGTATGAGAGAGACATAATAATCTTCTTAACAACCTGGCTACATAAAATATTGACTTTACCTGAGACTTTATCTTTTGGGATTAAAAGGGCACATATGTCCTTGATAGCACCTTCAAAAAAGGAAAACTCACCAACACATTCAGTAATAGTTAATTGTATGGCCAGCGTGGAAAATGATCAAATATTAAAAGCAGCATGGTCCAGCCTACCTATTCAATACTTCAGCATATTATCAGATTTGACAATGACTATTCCAGTACAGTAATGAGAAAAAGGAAATCCTGCTTGTCACTGATTAAGGAACTTAAAAGAACAATATTAAAGCTACTTTAGTGTTACCTGCAAAGATCAAAATATTTCTTCCTGAAGGAATTAAAGTATTTGATCAGGCATCTACATTTATTAATAATAATAAAATTCTTAACAACACTGAAGAAATGGACTGGAATGCTATATCCCTCAAGAGACAGATTGATCTGAATATATAGAAAATTGCTAAATTGAAATAACTTTAAAACAAGTGACACTTATTTTATGACTGTTGAACCTTTATTTTTGAAATATTAGATGTTTTCCTGTAAGTACATTTATTTTTATGACTTTAAGCATCAAGTAAGTATGCATTTATGTTTTAAACTAAACCACTTTGCATGATGGTGATAGAACTAAGTATTATGTCAGTTAGGAGTGTTAAAGTGTTGGTAAATGTGTTTTGTTTGTTCTTTTATAACACATTAATTCCACACGTCATTGGTGAAGCAATTAGCACTTAAAAATGAGCTTCAGACCAAAAATATGAATTAGTTATGTAAAACTAATTGCTTCTTACTTCTTTTGCTTCAAACCTGCTTTTTGAGCTGTTTTGATGGAAATCTGGGTCCTAGAAGAGTTCAAAGTTCAGCACTGATGTTTGTGAAAGCAGGAGGTACTTGAATCATGGCTACAACATCAAGGAAAAGAGAACTGAACTTCTTATCAAATATGTATCTGAGAAATCTACTCAACATTTATTTAAAAAAATATTTAGACGTGATGGATTAGAAACACAAAAGCTATAGTAATGTTATACATTGTACTCTCTGATATATGATTTTCTTGCACCTTACTGAATGGAACTAGCTTATGGTGCAATGTTATTAACCCCAACTATATATATTAATGGGAAGGAATACAATTAGATATTTGTCACTGATTAAGATAGTTTAAATAAACTAAGAAATATAAGAAATCTACATGAGAGATAGCAGCTGCTGTATGTAATGAATTTTCATTTTCACATGTTGTAATTAAGTACTAATATCAAGATTTGATACACACTAGAGGAAATAGTGCATAATTGCTAAAGACATACATCTAAATTGAACCTGAAAAGGTTAATGCAGTAGGTTTGTTGGCAAAGAATGAAGTATTTTGTATTGTGCTGGTCAAAGTTAAGCCCACAGAGTGGAAAGTAGACACTGGTTCAAAGTGTAATATAATGTCAGCAGAAATATTTGCTAAAGTGAGGGCTGGTGAGCAACTTAATTTGGCCAATTGTGTGAAGCTTGCTGCTTATGGAGGTGAAGAGATTCAAACCAAAGGCTCAGTAGTGCGTTCATGCTATTCAGCAGGGAAAAGTTACAACTTGCAGTTTTATGTAGTCAGAAGACCCATGCAGTCATTATTAGGTCTCAGAGACAGTTTGAAATGAAACTGCTTTCTTTTACCAAAGAAGTACATCATGTAAGCACATGTCCCAGTTCCAGCTTTACTGATACTATTTTCTCAGAGTATGCTGATGTGTTTCATGACGATAGGCAAACTTCCAGTTGTGTACTCCATGAAAGTAAACACAGAGGTCAGTCCAGTGGTCATGCCAGCAAGAAGAGTTTCAATAGCTATGCAGGACAAAGTCAAGGTCCAGTTATACAAAATGGTGCAGCAAGGTGTGATATCTCCAGTCACAGAACCAAATGAATGGGTGTCTTCCATGGTAGCTGCTCATAAGAAAAATTTAGATGAAATCAGAAAAGTCATTGACCCAAGAGACTTGAACAAGGCATTACAGAGACCTTATCATCTTATGCATACAGTCAAGGAGATTGCTGCCCTTATGCTAAATGCCACTGTTTTTTTTTTGTCTTAGTTGAAAAGAGTTCATTTTGGGAAGTAATGCTTGATCGCAAATAATCACTATTGACTACATTCAGTACCCCATTTGGTAGATACAGATTCCTCAGGATGCCTTTTGGAATAAATTCTGCCAGTGAAGTCTTTCAGCGTGCAATGGAGCAAATTTTTTCAGGCTATATATGTGCAATAATAGATGATGATTTACTGGTTGGAGGTAATGGTGAAGCAGAACATGACAGAAACCTAAGGAAAGTTCTGGAGAGAGCATGTGAAGTGAATTTAAAGCTCAATCCTTGTGAAATGCAAATTTCGATTACCAGAAGTTACTTATGTAGGTCATTTATTTACCAGTGCAAGCTTATGAACAAATTCTTCCAAGCAAGCAGCCACTCTTGAGATGCCAGCTCCAGACAATGTCCAAGCCCTACAGCGTTTTCTTGGTATGGTTAACTATTTGGACAAATGTATCCCTGACTTTAGTGAGTTATCACCACCTTTAAGAAAGCTGACATGCAAAAATGTTGCATGGTCATGGTTAGAACAACACCAGAGAGCATTTGATAACCTCAAACAGCAAATTGATAACTCACCTACATTAAGGTACTATGATGTTCACAAACCAGTAGTTATTTCCTGTGATGCTTCAAAGATTGGTCTTGGTGCAGTTATTCTTCAAGAGGGCAGACCTGTTGCCTATGCATCTAGAACTCTTATCCAAATTGAGATGCAGTATGCTCAAACTGAGAAGGAACTTTTGGCAATTGTGTTCACATGTTCAAAGTTTCATAATTATATTTATTAAAACAATGAGTGAGAAGGTCTGAAAAAACAATCAATAAAAACAAAATGAAAACTCTAGCAAAGCTAGAACTTTCACTGATTGACCTCCCAAACCTCTTGTATCAGAGGCACATGGGATATATGCAAATTATCCTTATGAACATCAGGTGATTCAGCTAACTGGCGATTCTGAATGCCCTTGACTTGTTTTGTCATTTTTATGGACAATTTCAGGCTAATAATGCCAAACCCCACTAGCTGTGGATATGCATATTTCGGCCTTGTTATGACCTCATCAGCACAGCGTGTTTGACTAAGTGTTAGAAACACAGGGCTCTTATACCCAGCTGCTGATGTCCATTATCATTAGGGTCACTGCAAAAATATCCCAAACAACAAAATAAAACAATGAGTGAGAAGGTCACTGAAAAACCAATCAGTAAAAAGAAAATGAAAACTCTAGCAAAGTTAGAACTTTCACTGAGTGACCTCCCAAACCTCTTGTATCACAGACACATGGGATCTATGTAAATGACCCTTATGAACATCAGGTGTTTCAGCTAATTGGCAATTCTGAATGCCCATGACTTGTTTCATCATTTAAATGGACAATTTTAGGCCAATAAAGCCAAACCCCACTAGCTGTGGATATGCATATTTTGGCCTTGTTATGACCTCATCAGCACAGCACAAGCAGAGTGTTTGACTAAGCATTAGAAACACAGGGCTGTTATACCCAGCTGATGTCCATTATCATTAGCGTCACTGCAAAAATATCCCAAACAACAAACTAAAACAATGAGTGGGAAGGTCACTGAAAAAACAATCAGTTTCTGGCTTTATTGGCCTGAAATTGTCCATTAAAATGATGAAACAAGTCATGGGCATTCAGAATCGCCAATTAGCTGAGACACCTGATGTTCATAAGGATCATTTGCATATATCCCATGTGCCTCTGACACAAGAGGTTTGGGAGGTCACTCAGTGAAAGTTCTAGCTTTGCTAGAGTTTTCATATTGTTTTTGCTGATTGGTTTTTCAGTGACCTTCTCACTCATTGTTTTAGTTTGTTATTTGGGGTATTTTTGCAGTGATCCTAATAATAATGGACATCAGCTGGGTACAGTGGTGCAGCGGTTAACGTTGTCGCCTCACAGCAAGAGGTTCTCCGGTTCGATTCTCGGCTGGGGTGCCTTCTGTGTGGAGTTTGCATGTTCTCCTTGTGTTCGCGTGGGTTTCCTCCGGGTACTCCGGTTTCCTCCCACATTCCAAAGACATGCATCTGGAGCATTTCTCCCCGGGCCTCGGCTGAAAACAGGCTCTGTGGAACCTAGTCGGACATTCCCGGTCAACAAATGTTAAATAAAATAAAAAAATAACAGCCCTGTGCTTCTAATCCTTAGTCAAACAATCTGCTTGTGCTGTGCTGACAAGGTTATAACAAGGGCAAAATATGCATATCAACAGCTAGTGGGGTTTGGCTTTATTGGCCTGAAATTGTCCATTAAAATAATGAAACAAGTCATGGGCATTTAGAATCGCCAATTAGCTGAAACACCTGATGTTCATAAGGATAATTTGCATATATCCCATGTTCCTCTGATACAAGAGGTTTGGGAGGTCACTCAGTGAACATTTGTGCTTTGCTAGAGTTTTCATTTTGTTTTTAATGATTATATTTAGGGCCAAGCTATCCAGACAGAAACTGACTATCAACCTCTAGTCACTATTTTAAAGAAGCCTATGCATTCTGCTCCAGCAAGACTACAAAGAATGATGCTCAAATTGCAAAAGTGCAACTTCAAAATGGTCTATACAAAAGGAAAACTTCTTTATCTGTCTGATACCTTATCCAGAAATACCAATGGAACAGCTTGATACAGAGAATTTTGACTTTAGTGTCATGGAAGTGCATAATTTTTCAGCCACACGACTTGATGAGATAGAAGACATACAAAGACTGATCCAGTTTTACAAAAGCTCAATGACTTCATCAATGTAGGATGGCCATCAAAGCAATCCTGTGTACTGCCAGAAGTGCAACCTTAGTTTCCATACAGAGATGAGATGCTGATGGAAGATGGTATCATTTTCAAAAGTCCAAATGTTAATTTTCCTGCTTCTTTATAGCATGAATACATTCAGATTTTGCATCATGGCCACCAAGGTTCTGATTCTAACAAAAGAAGGGTGAGAGGACTAATATTTTCACCTTCTCTATCGAAAGATATTGATAAAGTACTTTCTTCTTGTTCAGTGTGCAACAGTACTAAGCCGCATTTACAAAAAAGAGCCATTTCAGCTAAGCCAAACTCTTGAACTACATTGGTCAACAGTAGGAACTGACATATTTGAGTGGAACAATCAGCATGACTTAGTGTTGGTAGACTCTTATTGGAAATGGTTTGAGATCGATTTGCTACCTAACCTAATGCCCAGTGCTTTTATTACTAAGATGAAATGTCATTTTTCAGTCCATGGCAGTTCACACAAAGTTATTTCTGACAATGATTCTCAGCTTACCAGTAAATTGTTTCAGATATTTAGGTTCATAGTTTCATAGGTAGGTACTAGACTATTGGCCCGAGGGCCTATACAAGCCTAGCCAAAAAGGTTCCCTGGCTTTCGCCACCCAAGAAAATAATTTTCCTGAGCCCCTGTCAAGCAGAACCACAGAAGTGATCCCCGGGGTGAATTTCTTATTACCCATCCAATCTTCAAGATTTTCTTGAAAAGTGCTAATGAGGAGCTCTGTTTGACATAGATAGGTAGTCTGTTCCAGAGTATTGGAAGTGCCTGGGATAGGAATCTATCCCTCCACCATGTTCTGTTTATTGTGATGACAAGATTTAGGTCCCTAGAGCGTGTTGCTCGGAGGGATTGGGATTTCTTTAAGTGGAGCATGTCCAACAGCTCTGGGTTTGACATAGCTTTGTATGTTAGGCAGAGATCGCCTCTGAGTAGGCGATATGCGACGGAGTAAAGCTGGAGTTTTGTTCATTCTGTCTGCATAGGGCATCTGTTTGAGGCCAGTAATCCTCTTTGTGAGGTACTTCTGCAGCCTTTCCAGTTGTTGTAGATGTCTTGTGAGGTACATACCAAAAGGGGTGTTGTACTCTATAATGGGTCTAATGAGTGATGAGTAGAGGGGAACAATGACCTCTGTCCACCTGTGTCCCAAGGTCTCTTATCACACTTTCAGTGTTAAGTAGACTACCGCCTATGTGGTAGTGTGGTAGTTCATGGGTACAGAGTTTTTACCAAAGGGAATGAGAATGCACTTTTTGGCATTGAGCTTGAGACCATGGCTTTGACACCAGGCATCTGTCTCAGTGAGGCCCTTTTGTAGGATGCCCACATCATTAGGAGTTTCGATTATGTTTGCAAAAGAGTGGGACTTTATCCATGTTACTAGTAGTCCTGAATACCAACAGTCAAACGGCCTTACTGAACGTGCAGTACAGAGTGCAAAGCAATTACTAGAAAGGCCAGAGTGTGACAATACCGATATCTCCTTGAATTTACTCAATCTCCGAAATATACCCCTTGATAACCTACTTGGCTCGCCTGCTCAGAGACTTCTATCTAGGCAAACCAGAACAACCTTGCCTATCAGTTCTAGTTTGTTTGCTAAAAACAACAGAGCAATCAAAGGCCAACTTTTTAAGAAGCTCCTTGTCAAACGTCCAGCTGTGATAAAACGAGCAGATTGTTTCATCTGTTAAAAGAAGGAGAGACAGTGAGGATGCAAACGGAGAAAGGCTTTGATCGACTTGGTCAAGTGAGAGGTATATGTACCAAGCCGAGACCCTACTTAATGGAATCTGAGGGTACAGAGTAAAGGAGAAACAACAGGCATCTTTTTCCTGTATCAGAAATGATATTGCAGCATCATACCCGTGATACAGACTTTACATCTCACAGCAACCCTGACAATGTTCATACCAAAGAACATGTCTCAGTATCCATTCCTGATGATGTCTCAGTTGTCCCCAAAGTTGAACATTCCTTGAAGACAGTCCTCATTGCTAGATCCAATTCTGACTTTTGTTACACAATGCGGTCCTATTTCTAGACGTAGTGTAAAATACACAGCGACCTGGACATGACTGCTTTATCTGTGTCTAATTTTGCATGATTGCATGTAAAATAATTATTTCTGTATAACTGCATGTCAAAAGATCATCTCTATAGATTGCCTGTCATTGAATCATTTAGTATATGGAGTATTTCTCAAAGAGGGAGGATGTAGATCAGATTGTGTGTGTGTGTGTGTGTGTGTGTGTGTGTGTGTGTGTGTGTGTGTGTGTGTGTGTGTGTGTGTGTGTGTGTGTGTGTGTGTGGATGTACCTTTAAGAGGCATTTCTAGATGTACCATGTGCATATAATACAGAGCACATGCAGGCAGCAGTGCCATTTTGAGACAACAGCCGACGTGTTAACATGTATGAGTGTGGTAGTCAGTCAGTTTATAAGTTTATTTAAGTTTACGTTACAAAGCCTCATTTCTGATGTGTTTGTGTGTAGTAAAGCAAAGCTGCTTGAATTGAACCCACAAATGTTTGTTTTATCCTGAGCACATGAGCGACAGCATCCATGAAATCCACTTCAAATATGAATGTGTTCTAACTTATCGTCTGCTTTCTTTGTTGCCTTTCTAGGCAGATATTATTATGTTAAACTCATTACAACAGCACATATATCTATGAACGTCAGACTGCGGCATTATTGCAGAATAGCCCTTTTAATTTTAACAGCTATGTCTTAATTCACATCCGGCGGTTTTCTCAATAAAATGGAAAAGCATTCTGTAAATGAGAGTCAAATGATTTTCCTGTCAAGCTGTACAGTTTTCATCTCCTCTTTATTACATTTTTTGCACAGCATGGAACATGTTGTATGTAAGTTTTTGTTTTGCTGTGCGTTTCTCCCTGGGCTTCCAGTAAAAATAGGCCACAACCAAGGACAGCCTCCCAAAAATCAAAACATAAATAAATAAATTAAATAAATAAATGATAGTGTAGAAAGAGCAATACCTAAAATCTATGTTTAATGAAAAGGTATCTATGGCACCTTCATGATATGATCACACTCAGCACAGACAGGACCTCTTGTGAAACATGGCCTCTACAAACAGCTGTCAGTAAGTAAAGCATGTATCTTACTGATGCATGGTCCTTGCACAGCATTGTTAATTATCACAGTTCACGGTGCCACTGACAATGCATGGAGTTTGCAGATTCCTGACAAGGAATGCAGAGTGCACACTGTCAATACAAAGGCCTTGTGGATTATCAAGAGTCAACTCAGGATACAGTTACACTTCAAATACACGGGTCTTGTAGAATGCTGAAAGGAAATGCCATGCATTCACTGCCAGCACCAAAGTATTCCAGACTGCTAACAGGAAATGCAGCATACACACTGCCAATACAAGGGCTTTTCAGATTTCACACATAAAAGCAGTATGCGTGCTGCCAGTGTATGGGCTGTGCAGACAGCAGTCAGTGATAAATGGACATGTCAGTGTGCTTTTCTGATGCATGTACATGTTCCTCAGACAGCTGCCCGTAAATGCAGCATTTGCACTCCTGAAGAAGAAATCAGACATTGAAGTGAGCTCTTCCTGCTGAGCGCTTCATCCTATAGCAGGCTAGCTCAGTGGTACAAGAAGAAGTACTGAATTTAACTAAAGGGAAACATGTGCTGATGGGAATTCTTGATGCAGAGAAGCTGAAGAATGAATCTGCTACTTGACCATTAATGACATCATATTTACTCACTGCTGTTCTTAATGGTGATAGATTACATTAGCAAACTGGTCGGTGGGAATATATCAACAAAGTTGCTGTATGCAGATGATGTGACATCACAAGCAGACTCTGAGCTAGAACTTCAGCAAACGATAGGGGGAATGGAATGCAAAACTGAAGGCACATGGGATGAAACTAAGCATGGATAAGACAGTGGTAATGGCAGCAAATCAGCAGAAGCTGAGAATAGAGATAGAAGGGAAGATAGTGGAAAAGGTAAACAACTTAAAGTATCTGAGAGGGGTGGTTGAGGAGAATGGAAGTCTAAATGAAGATATCAAAGCTAGACTCAGAGGGGTTGTAGCCAACAGGCAAAGAGTGTCAGGTGTAGACTATGACAGAGGAACGCTGAAGTAGCTGAACAGTAAGGTGTACAAGACAGTGGTGCAACCAATACTACTGTACGGTACAGATACCTGGGCAGTAAAGACAGAACAACTGAAGAAGCTAGAGGTAATAGAATTCACTCTCATGCCACCTGCCTCACTTACAGGGGTCATTACACCTTCCTCATTTGAGTGTTTACTCTCATGTGCCTTCCTCACTTACAGGGGTCATTACACCTTCCTCATGTGAGTGTTTGCTGTTATGCTGCATGCCTCTCTTACAGGGTCATTCCTAATTTCACATGTGAGTGTTTACTTTCATGCTGCCTGCGTCAGTTACAGGAGTCATTACATCTTCATCATGTGAGTGTTCACTCTCATACTGCCTGCCTCACTTAGAGGGTTTATTACACCTTCCTCATGTGAGTGTTCACTCTCAAGCTGCCTGACTCAATTACAGAGGTCAATACACCTTCCTCATGTGAGTATTTACTCTCATGCAGCCTGCCTCACAGCGGTCATTACACCTTCCTCTTCTGAGTGTTCACTCTCATGCTTCCTGCCTCACAGGGGTCATTATACCTTTCTCATGGGAGTATTTACTGTCATGCAGCCTGCCTCACTTACAGGGTTCATTACACCTTCCACATGTGAGTGTTCACTCTCCTCCTGCCTAACTCACTTAAAGAGGTCATTACACCTTCCTCATGTGAGTGTTTACTCTCATGCTGCCTTCCTCACTTACAGGGGTCATTTCACCTTCCTCATGTTAGTGTTTACTCTCCTGCTGCCTGCCTCACTTACAGGGGTCATTACAACTTCCTCATGTGAGTGTTTACTCTCATGCTGCCTACATCACTTACATGGGTCATTACACCCTCCTCATGTCAGTGTTTACTCTCATACTGCCTGCCTGACTTACAGGTGTCATTACACCTTCCTCATGTGAATGTTTGCTCTTATGCTGCCTGCCTCAATTACAGAGGTCATTACACCTTCCTCATGTGAGTGTTTGCTCTCATGCTGCCTGCATCCCTTACAGGGGTCATTGCAACTTCCTCACGTAAGTGTTCACTCTCATGCAGCCTGCCTCTCTTACAGGGGTCATTACACCTTCCTCATGTGAGTGTTTACTCTCATGCTACCTGCCTCACTTACAGGGATCATTACACCTTTGTCATGTGAGTGTTTACTCTCCTGCTGCCTGCCTCACTTACAGGGGTCATTACACCTACCTCATGTGAAAGTTCACTCTCAAGTAGCCTACCTCTCTTACAGGGGTCATTACACCATCCTCATGTGAGTGTTCACTCTCATGCTGCCTGCCTCACTTACAGGGTTCATTACACCTTCCTTGTGTGAGTGTTTAATCTCATGTGACCTGCCTCACTTACAGGGGTCATCAAACCTTCCTCATGTGAGTGTTCACTCTCCTGCTGCCTGCCTCACTTACAGGGGTCATTACACCTTCCTTGTGTGAGTGTTTACTCTCATGTTGCCTGCCTCACCTATAGGGGTCATTAAACCTTCCTCATGTGAGTGTTCACTCCCCTGCTGCCTGCCTCACTTACAGTGCTCATTACACCTCCCTCATGTTAATTTTCACTTTCATGCTGCCTGCGTCACTTACATGGGTCATTACACTTTCCTCATCTGAGTGTACACTCTGCTGCTGCCGGCCTCACATACAGGGGTCATTATACCTTCCTCATGTGAGTGTTTACTCTCATGTTCCCTGCCTCAATTACATGGGTAATTACACCTTCCTCATGTGAGTGTTGACTCTTATGCTGCCTGCCTCACTTACAGGGGTCACTACACCTTCCTCATGTGAGCAGTTACACTCTCGTTGCCTGCCTCACTTACAAGGGTCATCACACCTTACTCATGTAAGTGTTTACTCTCATGTTGCCTGCCTCATTTACAGGGGTCATTACACCTTCATGTGAGTGTTAACTTTCATGCTGCCTGCCTCCCTTACAGGGTTCATTACACCTTCTTCATGTGAGTTTTTTCTCTCATGCTGCCTGCCTCACTTACAGGGGTCATTACGCCTTCTTCATGTGAGTGTTTACTCTCATGTTGCCTGCCTCACTTACAGGGGTCAATAAACCTTCCTCATGTGAGTGTTCACTCTCCTGCTGTCTGCCTCACTTACAGGGGTCATTACATCTTCCTCATGTGAAAGTTTACTCTCAGGCAGCCTGCCTCACTTACAGGGGTCATTACACATCCTTCATGTTAGTTTTCACTCTCATGCTGCTTGCATCACTTACAAGGGTCATTACACCTTCCTCATCTGAGTGTACACTCTGCTGCTGCCTGCCTCACTTACAGGGGTCATTATACCTTCCTCCTGTGAGTGTTTACTCTCATGTTCCCTGCTTCACTTTCACGGGTAATTACACCTTCCTCATGTGAGTGTTAACTCTTATGCTGCCTGCCTCACTTACAGGGGTCATTACACCTTCCTCATGTGAGTGGTTATGCTCTTGTTGTCGGCCTCACTTACAAGGGTCATCACACCTTACTCGTGTAAGTGTTGACTCTCATGAGGCCTGTCTTATTTACAGGGGTCATTATACCTTCATGTGAGTGTTCACTTTCATGCTGCCTGCCTCCCTTATAGGGGTCATTAGAACTTCCTCGTGTGAGTGTTTATTCTCATACTGCCTGCCTCACTTACAGTGGTCATTACACCTTCCTCCTGTGAGTGTTCACTCTCCTGCTGCCTGCCTCACTTACAGGTGTCATTGCACCTTCCTCATGTGAGTGTTCTCTCTTTTCCTGCCTGTCACACGTACAGGGGTTATTACACTTTCCTCGTGTGAGTATTCACTATCATGCTCCCTGCTTCACTTACAGGGGTCGTTAGACCTTCCTGATGTGAGTTTTTACTCTCATGCTGCCTGCCTCACTTACAGGGGTCATTACACCTTCCTCATATGAGTTTTTACTCTCATGCTGCCTGTGTCACTTACAGGGGTCATTACACCTTCTTCATGTGAGTGTTCACTCTCATGTCCCCTGCTTAACTTACAGAGGTCACAATACCTTCCTCGTGTGAGCGGTTGCTCTCTTGTTGCTTGCGTCACTTACAAGGGTCATCACAACTTCCTCATGTGAGTGTTTACTCTCATGCTGCCTGCCTCACTTACAGGGGTCATTACACCTTCATGTGAGTGTTTCCTGTCATGCTGCCTACCTCACTTACAGGGTTCATTACACCTTCCTCGTGTGAGTTTTTACTCTCATTCAGCCTGCCTCACTTACAGGGGTCATTACACCTTCTTCACGTGAATGTTTACTCTCATGCTGCCTTCCTAACTTACAGGGGTCATTTCACCTTCCTCATGTTCGTGTTTACTCTCCTGCTGCCTGCCTCAGTTACATGGGTCATTACAACTTCCTCATGTGCGTGTTTGCTCTCATACTGCCTGCCTCACTTACATGGGTCATGCCTGCCTCACTTACAGGGGTCATTACACCTTCCTCATGTCAGTGTTTACTCTCATACTGCCTGCCTGACTTGCAGGTGTCATTACAACTTCCTCATGTGAATGTTTGCTCTAATGCTGTCTCCCTCAATTACAGAGGTCATTACACCTTCCTCATGTGAGTGTTTGTTCTCATGCTGCCTGCATCACTTACAGGGGTCATTGCAACTTCCTCATGTGAGTGTTCACTCTCATGCAGCCTGCCTCTCTTACAAGGGTCATTACACCCTCCTCATGTGAGTGTTTACTCTCATGCTGCCTGCCTCACTTACAGGGATCTTTACACCTTTGTCATGTGAGTGTTTACTCCCTGCTGCCTGCCTCACTTACAGGGGTCATTACACCTACCTCATGTGAATGTTCACTCTCAGGTAGCCTACCTCTCTTACAGGGGTCATTACACATCCTCATGTGAGTGTTTACTCTCATGCTTCCTGCCTCACTTACAGCGGTCATTACACCTTCCTAATTGTGACTGTTTACTCTCATGCTGCCTGCCTCACTTACTGGGGTCATTACACCTTCCTTGTGTGAGTGTTTACTCTCATGTTGCCTGCCTCACTTACAGGGGTCATTAAACCTTCCTCATGTGAGTGTTCACTCTCCTGCTGCCTGCCTCACTTGCAGGGGTCATTGCACCTTCCTCATGTTAATGTTTACTCTCAGGGAGCCTGCCTCACTTACAGTGGTCATTACACCTCCCTCATGTTAGTTTTCACTCTCATGCTGCCTGCGTCACTTACATGGGTCATTACACCTTCCTCATCTGAGTGTACACTCTGCTGCTGCCTGCCTCACATACAAGGGTCATTATACCTTCCTCGGGTGAGTGTTTACTCTCATGTTCCCTGCCTCAATTACATGGGTAATTACACCTTCCTCATGTGAGTGTTGACTCTTATGCTGCCTGCCTCACTTACAGGGGTCACTACATCTTCCTCATGTGAGCGGTTACACTCTTGTTGCCTGTCTCACTTACAAGGGTCATCACACCTTACTCGTGTAAGTGTTTACTCTCATGTTGCCTGCCTCATTTGCAGGGGTCATTACACCTTCATGTGAGTGTTCACTTTCATGCTACCTGCCTCCCTTACAGGGTTCATTATACCTTCCTCATGTGAGTGTTTACTCTCATGTTGCCTGCCTCACTTACAGGGGTCATTAAACCTTTCTCATGTGAGTGTTCACTCTCCTGCTGTCTGCCTCACTTACAGGGGTCATTACACCTTCCTCATGTGAATGTTTACTCTCAGGCAGCCTGCCTCACTTACAGGGGCCACTACACCTTACTCGTGTAAGTGTTTACTCTCATGTTGCCTGCCTCATTTACAGGGGTCATTACACCTTCATATGAGTGTTCACTTTCATGCTGCCTGCCTCCCTTACAGGGGTCATTACAACTTCCTCATGTGAGTGTTTATTCTCATACTTCATGCTTCATTTACAGTAGTCATTACACCTTCCTCCTGTGAGTGTTCACTCTCCTACTGCCTACCTCACTTACAGGTGTCATTGCACCTTCCTCATGTGAGTATTCACTATCATGCTCCCTGCCTCACTTACAGGGGTCATTACACCTTCCTGATGTGAGTTTTTACTCTCATGCTGCCTGCCTCACTTTGAGGGGTCATTACACCTTCCTCATATGAGTTTTTACTCTCATGCTGCCTGTGTCAATTACAGGGGTCATTACACCTTCTTCATGTGATTGTTCACTCTCATGTCGCCTGCCTAAGTTACAGAGGTCACAATACCTTCATCGTGTGAGCGGTTGCTCTCTTGTTGCTTGTGTCACTTACAAGGTTCATCACAACTTCCTCATGTGAGTGTTTACTCTCATTTTGCCTGCCTCACTTACAGGGGTCATTACACCTTCATGTGAGTGTTCCCTGTCATGCTGCCTACCTCACTTACAGGGTTCATTACACCTTCCTCATGTGAGATTTTACTCTCATTCAGCCTGCCACACTTACAGGGGTCATTGCAATTTCCTCATGTGAATGTTATACTCTCATGCTGCCTGCGTCATGTACAGGGGTCATTACACCTTTGTCATGTGAGCATTCACTCTCATGTTGCCTGCTTCACTTACAGGGGTCAATACACCTTCCTCATGTGAGTGTTCACTCTCATTCTGCCTGCATTACTTACAGGGGTCAATACACCTTCCTCATGTGAGTGTTCACTCTCATTTTGCCTGTCTCATTTACAGGGGTCATTACACCTTCCTCATATGAGTGTTTACTCTCATGCAGCCTGCCTCTCTTACAGGGTTCATTACACCTTCCTCATGTGATTGTTTACTCTCATGCTGCCTACATCACTTACAGGGGTCATTACACCTTCATCATGTGAGTGTTTACTCTCATGCTGCGTGCCACACTTACAGGGGGCATTGCACCTTCTTCATGCGATTGTTAACTCAAATGCTGCCTTCTTCACTTACAGGGGTCATTACACCTTCCTCATGGGAGTGTTTACTCTCATGCAGCCTGCCTCACTTTCAGGGGTCATTACACCTTCCTCATGTGAGTGTTTACTCTCATGCTGCCTGCCTCACTTACAGGGGTCATTACACCTTCATCATGTGAGTGTTTTCTCTCATGTTGCCTGCCTCACTTACAGGGGTCATTACACCTTCCACATGTGATCATTTACTCTCATGCTGCCTGCCTCACTTCATGCTGTCATTACACCTTCCTAATTTGAGTGTTTACTCTCATTTGCCTGTCACACTTACAGGAGTCATTCCACCTTCCTAATGTGAGTGTTCACTCTCATGCCACCTGCCTCACTTACAAGCGTAATTACACCTTCCTCATTTCAGTTTTTAGTCTCATGCTGCCTCTGTCACTTCCAGGGGTCATTACGCCTTCCTCATTTGAGTGTTTACTCTCATGTGCCTGCTTCACTTACAGGGGTCATTACACCTTCCTCATGTGAGTGTTTGCTCTTATGCTGCCTGCATCTCTTACAGGGTCATTGCTCCTTTCACATGTGAGTGTTTACTCTCATGCTGCTTGCGTCACTTACAGGGGTCATTACATCTTTGTCATGTGAGTGTTCACTCTCATGCTTCCTGCCTCACTTACAGTGGTCATTACACCTTCCTCATGTGACTGTTTTCTCTCAAGTGCCTGACTGAATTACAGGGGTCATTACACCTTCCTCTTGTGAGTGTTCACTGTCATGCTGACTGCCTCACTTACAGGGGTCATTACACCTTCCTTTATGTGAGGGTTCACTCTCATGCTGCCTGCGTCACTTACAGAGGTCATTACACTTTCCTTATGTGACTGTTCACTCTCATGCTGCCTGCCTCACTTACAGAGGTCATACACCTTCCTCATGTGAGTGTTTACTCTCATGCTGCCTTCCTCACTTACAGGTGTCATTTCACTTACAGGGGTCATTTCACCTTCATCACGTGAATATTTACTCTCCTGCTGCCTGCCTCACTTACAAAGTCATTACTCCTTCCTCATGTGAGTGTTCACTCTCATGCAGCCTGCCTCACTTACAGGGGTCATTACAACTTCCTCATGTGAGAGTTTTCTCTCATGCTGCCTGCCTCACCTACAGGGGTCATTACAACTTCCTCATGTGAGTGTTCACTCTCATGCTGCCTGCCTCAATTGCAAGGGTGATTACACCTTCCTCATGTTAGTGTTTACTCTTCTACTGCCTGCCTCACTTATGGGGGTCATAACACCGTCCTCATGTGAGTTTTTACTCTCATGCTGTCTGCCTCACTTACAGGGGTCATTACACCTTCCTAATGTAAGTGTTCTCTCTCATACTGCCTGCCTCACTTATATGGGTCATTACAACTTCCTAATGAGAGTGTTAGCTCTCATGCTGCCTGTCTCACTTATAGGGGTCATTACACCTTCCTCATGTCAGTGTTTACTCTCATGCTGCCTGCCTGAATTATGGGTGTCATTACAGCTTCATCATGTGAATGTTTGGTCTTATGCTGCCTGCCTCAATTATAGGGGTCATTACACCTTCCTCATTTGAGTATTTGCTCCCATGCTGCCTGCAGCACTTACAGGCATCGTTACAACTTCCTCATGTGAGTGTTCACTCACATGTAGCCTGCCTCTCTTACAGGGGTCATTACACCTTCCTCATGTGAGTGTTTACTCTCCTACTGCCTGCCTCTCTTACAGGGGACATTACACCTACCTCATGTGAGTGTTCACTCTCATGCAGCTTACCTCTCTTACAGGGGTCATTACACCATCCTCATGTGAGTGTTCACTCTCATGCTGCCTGCCTCACTTACAGGGGTCATTACACCTTACTCGTGTGAGTGTTTACTCTCATGTTGAATGCCTCACTTACAGGGGTCATTAAACCTTACTCATGTGAGTGTTGACTCTCCTGCTGCCTGCCTCACTTACAGGGGTCATTACAGCTTACTCATGTGAGTGTTTACTCTCATGCAGCCTACATCACTTGCATGGGTCATTACACCTTATTCATCTGACTGTACACTCTGCTGCTGCCTGCCTCACTTACAGGGGTCATTATACCTTCATGTGAGTGTTTACTCTCATGTTCCCTGCCTCACTTACAGGGGTAATTACACCTTCCTCATGTGAGCATTGACTGTTAAGCTGCCTGCCTCACTTACAGGGCTCACTACACCTTCCTCATGTGAGCATTTACTCTCTTGTTGCCTGCCTCACTTACAAAGGTCATCACACCTTACTCGTGTGAGTGTTTACTCTCTTGTTGCCTGCCTCATTTACAGGGTTCATTACACCTTGCTCATGTGAGTGTTCACTGTCCTGCTGCCTGCCTCACGTACAAGGGGTCATTACACTTTCCTCATGTGAGTATTCACTATTACGCACCCTGCCTCACTTATAGCGGTCATTACACGCCTCGCGTGAGCGTTTACTCTCATGCTGCCTGCCTCACTTACAGGTTTCATTACACCTTCCTCATGTGAGTGTTTACTCTCCTGCTGCCTGCCTCACTTACAGGGGTCATTACACCTACCTCATGTGAGTGTTCACTCTCATGCAGCTTACCTCTCTTACAGGGGTCATTACACCATCCTCATGTGAGTGTTCACTCTCATGCTGCCTGCCTCACTTACAGGGGTCATTACACCTTCCTCATGTGAGTGTTTACTCTCATGCTGCCTGCCTCACTTACAGGGGTCATTACACGTTCCTCGTGTGAGCGTTTACTCTCTTGTTGCTTGCCTCACTTACAAGGGTCATCACACACCTTCCTCATGTGAATGTTTACTCTCATGTTGCCTGCCTCACTTACAGGGGTCATTACACCTTCATGTGAGTGTTCACTTTCATGCTGCCTGCCTCCCTTACAGGGATCAATACACCTTCCTCATGTGAGTTTTTTCTCTCATGCAGCCTGCCTCACTTATAGTGGTCATTACACCTTCCTCATCTGAATGTTTGGTCTCTGGCTGCCTGCTTCACTTACAGGTGTCATTGCACCTTCATTATGTGAGTGTTCACTCTCATGCTGCCTGCCCCACTTACAGAGGTCATACACCTTCCTCATGTGAGTGTTTACTCTCATGCTGCCTTCCTCACTTACATGTGTTATTTCACTTACAGGGGTCATTTCACCTTCATAACATAAATATTTACTCTCCTGCTGCCTGCCACACTTACAGAGTCATTACACCTTCCTCATGTGAGTGTTCACTCTCATACTGCCTGCCTCACTAACATGGGTCATTACAACTTCCTAATGAGAGTGTTAGCTCTCATGCTGCCTGTCTCACTTACAGTGATCATTACACCTTCCTCATGTCTGTGTTTACTATCATGCTGCCTGCCTGACTTATGGGTGTCATTACACCTTCTTCATGTGAATGTTTGCTCTTATGCTCCCTGCCTCAATTACAGGGGTCATTACACCTTCCTCATTTACGTATTTGCTCCCATGCTGCCTGCAGCACTTACAGGCATCGTTACAACTTCCTCATGTGAGTGTTCACTCTCATGCAGCCTGTCTCTCTTACAGGGGTCAATACACCTTCCTCATGTGAGTGTTTACTCTCCTGCTGCCTTCCTCACTTACAGGGGTCATTACACCTACCTCATGTGAGTGTTCACTCTCATGCAGCTTACCTCTCTTACAGGGGTCATTACACCATCCTCATGTGAGTGTTCACTCTCATGCTGCATGCCTCACTTACAGGGGTCATTACACCTTCCTCATGTGAGTGTTTACTCTCATGCTGCCTGCCTCTCTTACAGGGGTCATTACAGCTTACTCGTGTGAGTGTTTACTCTCATGCAGCCTGCCTTTCTTACAGGGGTCATTACACCTTCCTCAAGTGAGTTTCACCCTCATGCTGCCTGCATCACTTACATGGGTCATTACACCTTACTCATCTGACTGTACACTCTGCTGCTGCCTGCCTCACTTACAGGGGTCATTATACCTTCTTCGTGTGAGTGTTTACTCACATGTTCCCCGCCTCACTTACAGGGGTAATTCCACCTTCCTCATGTGAGTGTTGACTCTTAAGCTGCCTGCCTCACTTACAGGGGTCACTACACCTTCCTCGTATGAGCGTATACTCTTTTGTTGCCTGCCTCATTTACAATGGTCATTACACCTTCATGTGAGTATTCACTTTCATGCTGCCTGCCTCCCTTACAGGGTTCATTACACCTTCCTTATGTGAATGTTCGCTCTCCTGCTGCCTGCCTCACTTACAGGTGTCATTGCACATTCCTCATATGAGTGTTCACTGTCCTGCTGCCTGCTTCACATACAGGGGTCATTACACTTTCCTCATATGAGTATTCACTATCATGCTCCCTGCCTCACTTACAGGGGTCATTACACCTTTCTCATGTGAGTTTTTACTCTCATGCTGCCTGCCTCACTTACAGGGGTCATTACACCTTCCTCGTGTGAGCGTTTACTCTCTTGTTGCTTGCCTCACTTACAAGGGTCATCACACCTTCCTCATGTGAATGTTTACTCTCATGTTGCCTGCCTCACTTACAGGGGTCATTACACCTTCATGTGAGTGTTCACTTTCCTGCTGCCTGCCTCCCTTACAGGGATCATTACACCTTCCTCATGTGAGTTATTACTCTCATGCAGCATGCCTCACTCACAGGGGTCATTACAACTTCCTCATGTGAATGTTTATTCTCATACTGCCGGCCTCACTTACAGTGTTCATTACACCTTCCTCATGTGAGTGTTTGCTCTCCTGCTGCCTGCCTCACTTACAGGTGTCATTGCACCTTCCTCATGTGAGTGTTCACTCTTTTGCTGCCTGCCTCACGTACAGGGGTCATTACACTTTCCTCATGTGAGTATTCACTATCATGCATGCTGCCTCACTTACAGGAGCCATTACACCTCCCTCATGTGAGCGTTTACTCTCATGCTGCCTGAGTCAATTAGAGGGGTCATTACACCTTCCTCATGTGAACGTTTGCTCTCCTGCTGCCTGCCTCACTTACAGGTGTCATTACACATTCCTCATGTGACTGTTCACTGTCCTGCTTCCTGCCTCACGTACAGGGGTCATTACACTTTCCTCATGTGAGTATTCACTATCATGCTCCCTGCCTCACCTACAGGTGTCATTACACCTTCCTCATGTGAGTGTTCACTCTCATTCTGTCTGCCACACTTACAGGGGTCATTACACCATTCTCATGTGTGTGTTTACTCTCATGAAGCCTGAGTGTTCACTCTCATGCTGTCTGCCACACTTACAGGGGTCATTACACCATTCTCATGTGTGTGTTTACTCTCATGAAGCCTGAGTGTTCACTCTCATGCTGTCTGCCACACTTACAGGGGTCATTACACCATTCTCATGTGTGTGTTTACTCTCATGAAGCCTGTCTCACTGACAGTGGTCATTACAACTTCCTCATGTGAGTTTTTATTCTCATACTGCCTGCCTCACTTACAGGGGTCATTAAACCTTCCTCATGTGAGTGTTCACTCTCCTGCTGCCTGCCTCACTTGCAGGGGTCATTGCACCTTCCTCATGTTAATGTTTACTCTTTGGAGCCTGCCTCATGTACAGTGGTCATTACACTTTCCTCATGTGAGTTTTCACTATCATGCTGCCTGCCTCACTTACATGGGTCATTACACCTTCCTCATCTGAGTGTTTACTCTCATGCTGCCTGCCTCACTTACAGGGGTCATTATACCTTCCTCGGGTGAGTGTTTACTCTCATGTTCCCTGCCTCACTTACATGGGTAATTACACCTTCCTCATGTGAGTGTTGACTCTCATGCTGCCTGCCTCACTTACAGGCGTCACTACATCTTCCTCATGTGAGTGTTACACTCTTGTTGCCTGTCTCACTTACAAGGGTCATCACACCTTACTCATGTAAGTGTTTACTGTCATGTTGCCTGCCTCATTTGCAGGGGTCATTACACCTTCATGTGAGTGTTCACTCTCATGCTACCTGCCTCAGTTACAGGGTTCATTATACCTTCCTCATGTGAGTGTTTACTCTCATGTTGCCTGCCCCACTTACAGGGGTCATTAAACCTTTCTCATGTGAGTGTTCACTCTCCTGCTGTCTGCCTCACTTACAGGGGTCATTACACCTTCCTCATGTGAATGTTCACTCAGGCAGCCTGCCTCACTTACAGGGGCCACTACACCTTACTCGTGTAAGTGTTTACCTCATGTTGCCTGCCTCATTTACAGGGGTCATTACACCTTCATATGAGTGTTCACTTTCATGCTGCCTGCCTCCCTTACAGGGGTCATTACAACTTCCTCATGTGAGTGTTTATTCTCATACTTCATGCTTCATTTACAGTAGTCATTACACCTTCCTCCTGTGAGTGTTCACTCTCACTGCCTACCTCACTTACAGGTGTCATTGCACCTTCCTCATGTGAGTATTCACTATCATGCTCCCTGCCTCACTTACAGGGGTCATTACACCTTCCTGATGTGAGTTTTTACTCTCATGCTGCCTGCCTCACTTTGAGGGGTCATTACACCTTCCTCATGTGAGTTTTTACTCTCATGCTGCCTGTGTCACCAAGGGGTCATTACACCTTCTTCATGTGATTGTTCACTCTCATGTCGCCTGCCTAAGTTACAGAGGTCACAATACCTTCATCGTGTGAGCGGTTGCTCTCTTGTTGCTTGTGTCACTTACAAGGTTCATCACAACTTCCTCATGTGAGTGTTTACTCTCATTTTGCCTGCCTCACTTACAGGGGTCATTACACCTTCATGTGAGTGTTCCCTGTCATGCTGCCTACCTCACTTACAGGGTTCATTACACCTTCCTCATGTGAGATTTTACTCTCATTCAGCCTGCCACACTTACAGGGGTCATTGCAATTTCCTCATGTGAATGTTATACTCTCATGCTGCCTGCGTCACGTACAGGGGTCATTACACCTTTGTCTTGTGAGCATTCACTCTCATGTTGCCTGCTTCACTTACAAGGGTCATTACACCTTCCTCATGTGAGTGTTTACTCTCATTCTGCCTGTCTCACTTACAGGGGTCATCACACCTTCCTCATGTGAATGTTTACTCTCACGTTGCCTGCCTCACTTACAGAGATAATTACACCTTCCTCATGTGAGTGCTTACTCTCATGCTGCCTGAGTCACTTAGAGGGGTCATAACACCTTCATGTGAATGTTCACTCTCATGTTGCCTGCCTCACTTACAGGGGTCAATACACCTTCCTCATGTGAGTGTTCACTCTCATTCTGCCTGTCTCATTTACAGGGGTCATTACACCTTCTTCATGCGATTGTTAACTCAAATGCTGCCTTCTTCACTTACAGGGGTCATTACACCTTCCTCATGGGAGTGTTTACTCTCATGCAGCCTGCCTCACTTTCAGGGGTCATTACACCTTCCTCATGTGAGTGTTTACTCTCATGCTGCCTGCCTCACTTTCAGGGGTCATTACACCTTCATCATGTGAGTGTTTTCTCTCATGTTGCCTGCCTCACTTACATGGGTCATTACACCTTCCACATGTGATCATTTACTCTCATGCTGCCTGCCTCACTTCATGCTGTCATTACACCTTCCTAATTTGAGTGTTTACTCTCATTTGCCTGTCACACTTACAGGAGTCATTCCACCTTCCTAATGTGAGTGTTCACTCTCATGCCACCTGCCTCACTTACAAGCGTAATTACACCTTCCTCATTTCAGTTTTTAGTCTCATGCTGCCTCTGTCACTTCCAGGGGTCATTACGCCTTCCTCATTTGAGTGTTTACTCTCATGTGCCTGCTTCACTTACAGGGGTCATTACACCTTCCTCATGTGAGTGTTTGCTCTTATGCTGCCTGCATCTCTTACAGGGTCATTGCTCCTTTCACATGTGAGTGTTTACTCTCATGCTGCTTGCGTCACTTACAGGGGTCATTACATCTTTGTCATGTGAGTGTTCACTCTCATGCTTCCTGCCTCACTTACAGTGGTCATTACACCTTCCTCATGTGACTGTTTTCTCTCAAGTGCCTGACTGAATTACAGGGGTCATTACACCTTCCTCTTGTGAGTGTTCACTCTCATGCTGACTGCCTCACTTACAGGGGTCATTACACCTTCCTTTATGTGAGGGTTCACTCTCATGCTGCCTGCGTCACTTACAGAGGTCATTACACTTTCCTTATGTGACTGTTCACTCTCATGCTGCCTGCCTCACTTACAGAGGTCATACACCTTCCTCATGTGAGTGTTTACTCTCATGCTGCCTTCCTCACTTACAGGTGTCATTTCACTTACAGGGGTCATTTCACCTTCATCACGTGAATATTTACTCTCCTGCTGCCTGCCTCACTTACAAAGTCATTACTCCTTCCTCATGTGAGTGTTCACTCTCATGCAGCCTGCCTCACTTACAGGGGTCATTACAACTTCCTCATGTGAGAGTTTTCTCTCATGCTGCCTGCCTCACCTACAGGGGTCATTACAACTTCCTCATGTGAGTGTTCACTCTCATGCTGCCTGCCTCAATTGCAAGGGTGATTACACCTTCCTCATGTTAGTGTTTACTCTTCTACTGCCTGCCTCACTTATGGGGTCATAACACCGTCCTCATGTGAGTTTTTACCTCATGCTGTCTGCCTCACTTACAGGGGTCATTACACCTTCCTAATGTAAGTGTTCTCTCTCATACTGCCTGCCTCACTTATATGGGTCATTACAACTTCCTAATGAGAGTGTTAGCTCTCATGCTGCCTGTCTCACTTATAGGGGTCATTACACCTTCCTCATGTCAGTGTTTACTCTCATGCTGCCTGCCTGAATTATGGGTGTCATTACAGCTTCATCATGTGAATGTTTGGTCTTATGCTGCCTGCCTCAATTATAGGGGTCATTACACCTTCCTCATTTGAGTATTTGCTCCCATGCTGCCTGCAGCACTTACAGGCATCCTTACAACTTCCTCATGTGAGTGTTCACTCACATGTAGCCTGCCTCTCTTACAGGGGTCATTACACCTTCCTCATGTGAGTGTTTACTCTCCTACTGCCTGCCTCTTACAGGGGACATTACACCTACCTCATGTGAGTGTTCACTCATGCAGCTTACCTCTTACAGGGGTCATTACACCATCCTCATGTGAGTGTTCACCTCATGCTGCCTGCCTCACTTACAGGGGTCATTACACCTTACTCGTGTGAGTGTTTACTCTCATGTTGCCTGCCTCACTTACAGGGGTCATTAAACCTTCCTCATGTGAGTGTTGACCTCCTGCTGCCTGCCTCACTTACAGGGGTCATTACAGCTTACTCATGTGAGTGTTTACTCTCATGCAGCCTACATCACTTACAGGGGTCATTACACCTTATTCATCTGACTGTACACTCTGCTGCCTGCCTCACTTACAGGGGTCATTATACCTTCATGTGAGTGTTTACTCTCATGCTGCCTGCCTCACTTACAGGGGTAATTACACCTTCCTCATGTGAGCATTGACTGTTAAGCTGCCTGCCTCACTTACAGGGGTCACTACACCTTCCTCATGTGAGCATTTACTCTCTTGTTGCCTGCCTCACTTACAAAGGTCATCACACCTTACTGTGAGTGTTTACTCTCATGTTGCCTGCCTCATTTACAGGGTTCATTACACCTTGCTCATGTGAGTGTTCACTGTCCTGCTGCCTGCCTCACTTACAGGGGTCATTACACTTCCTCATGTGAGTATTCACTTCATGCACCCTGCCTCACTTATAGGGTCATTACACCTTCCTCATGTGAGCTACCTCATGCTGCCTGCCTCACTTACAGGTTTCATTACACCTTCCTCATGTGAGTGTTTACTCTCCTGCTGCCTGCCTCACTTACAGGGGTCATTACACCTACCTCATGTGAGTGTTCACTCTCATGCAGCCTGCCTCTCTTACAGGGGTCATTACACCTTCCTCATGTGAGTGTTCACTCTCATGCTGCCTGCCTCACTTACAGGGTCATTACACCTTCCTCATGTGAGTGTTTACTCTCATGCTGCCTGCCTCACTTACAGGGTCATTACACTTCCTCATGTGAGTGTTACTCTCATGTTGCTTGCCTCACTTACAAGGGTCATCACACACCTTCCTCATGTGAATGTTTACTCTCATGTTGCCTGCCTCACTTACAGGGGTCATTACACCTTCCTCATGTGAGTGTTCACTCTCATGCTGCCTGCCTCACTTACAGGGATCATTACACCTTCCTCATGTGAGTTTTTTCTCTCATGCAGCCTGCCTCACTTATAGTGGTCATTACACCTTCCTCATCTGAATGTTTGGTCTCTGGCTGCCTGCTTCACTTACAGGTGTCATTGCACCTTCATTATGTGAGTGTTCACTCTCATGCTGCCTGCCCCACTTACAGAGGTCATACACCTTCCTCATGTGAGTGTTTACTCTCATGCTGCCTTCCTCACTTACATGTGTTATTTCACTTACAGGGGTCATTTCACCTTCATAACATGAATATTTACTCTCCTGCTGCCTGCCACACTTACAGAGTCATTACACCTTCCTCATGTGAGTGTTCACTCTCATACTGCCTGCCTCACTAACATGGGTCATTACAACTTCCTAATGAGAGTGTTAGCTCTCATGCTGCCTGTCTCACTTACAGTGATCATTACACCTTCCTCATGTCTGTGTTTACTATCATGCTGCCTGCCTGACTTATGGGTGTCATTACACCTTCTTCATGTGAATGTTTGCTCTCATGCTGCCTGCCTCAATTACAGGGGTCATTACACCTTCCTCATTTACGTTTGCTCCCATGCTGCCTGCAGCACTTACAGGCATCATCACAACTTCCTCATGTGAGTGTTCACTCTCATGCTGCCTGTCTCTCTTACAGGGGTCAATACACCTTCCTCATGTGAGTGTTTACTCTCATGCTGCCTGCCTCACTTACAGGGGTCATTACACCTTCCTCATGTGAGTGTTCACTCTCATGCAGCTTACCTCTCTTACAGGGGTCATTACACCATCCTCATGTGAGTGTTCACTCTCATGCTGCATGCCTCACTTACAGGGGTCATTACACCTTCCTCATGTGAGTGTTTACTCTCATGCTGCCTGCCTCTTACAGGGGTCATTACAGCCACTCATGTGAGTGTTTACCTCATGCAGCCTGCCTTCTTACAGGGGTCATTACACCTTCCTCAAGTGAGTTTCACCCTCATGCTGCCTGCATCACTTACATGGGTCATTACACCTTACTCATCTGACTGTACACCTGCTGCTGCCTGCCTCACTTACAGGGTCATTATACCTTCTCTGTGTGAGTGTTTACTCACATGTTCCTGCCTCACTTACAGGGTAATTACACCTTCCTCATGTGAGTGTTGACTCTTATGCTGCCTGCCTCACTTACAGGGGTCACTACACCTTCCTCATGAGTGTTTACTCTTTGTTGCCTGCCTCATTTACAATGGTCATTACACCTTCATGTGAGTATTCACTTTCATGCTGCCTGCCTCCTTACAGGGTTCATTACACCTTCCTTATGTGAATGTTCGCTCCTGCTGCCTGCCTCACTTACAGATGTCATTGCACCTTCCTCATATGAGTGTTCACTGTCCTGCTGCCTGCTTACATACAGGGGTCATTACACTTTCCTCATGAGTGTTCACTATCATGCTCCCTGCCTCACTTACAGGGGTCATTACACCTTCTCATGTGAGTGTTTACTCTCATGCTGCCTGCCTCACTTACAGGGGTCATTACACCTTCCTCGTGTGAGTTACTCTCTTGTTGCTTGCCTCACTTACAGGGTCATCACACCTTCCTCATGTGAATGTTTACTCTCATGTGGCCTGCCTCACTTATAGGGGTCATTACACCTTCATGTGAGTGTTCACTTTCCTGCTGCCTGCCTCCCTTACAGGGATCATTTCACCTTCTTCATGTGAGTTATTACCTCATGCAGCATGCCTCACTTACAGGGGTCATTACAACTTCCTCATGTGTTTATTCTCATACTGCCTGCCTCACTTACAGTGTTCATTACACCTTCCTCATGTGAGTGTTTGCTCTCCTGCTGCCTGCCTCACTTACAGGTGTCATTGCACCTTCCTCATGTGAGTGTTCACTCTTTTGCTGCCTGCCTCACGTACAGGGTCATTACACTTTCCTCATGTGAGTATTCACTATCATGCATGCTGCCTCACTTACAGGAGCCATTACACCTCCCTCATGTGAGCGTTTACTCTCATGCTGCCTGAGTCAATTAGAGGGGTCATTACACCTTCCTCATGTGAACGTTTGCTCTCCTGCTGCCTGCCTCACTTACAGGTGTCATTACACACCTCATGTGACTGTTCACTGTCCTGCTTCCTGCCTCACGCACAGGGTCATTACACTTTCCTCATGTGAGTATTCACTATCATGCTCCCTGCCTCACCTACAGGTGTCATTACACCTTCCTCATGCGAGTGTTCACTCTCATTCTGTCTGCCACACTTACAGGGGTCATTACACCATTCTCATGTGTGTGTTTACTCTCATGAAGCCTGAGTGTTCACTCTCATGCTGTCTGCCACACTTACAGGGGTCATTACACCATTCTCATGTGTGTGTTTACTCTCATGAAGCCTGAGTGTTCACTCTCATGCTGTCTGCCACACTTACAGGGGTCATTACACCATTCTCATGTGTGTGTTTACTCTCATGAAGCCTGTCTCACTGACAGTGGTCATTACAACTTCCTCATGTGAGTTTTTATTCTCATACTGCCTGCCTCACTTATAGTGGTCATTACACCTTCCTCATGTGAGTGTTCGCTCTCCTGCTGCCTGCCTCACTTACAGGTCTCATTGCACCTTCCTCATGTCAGTGTTCACTCTTTTGCTGCCTGCCTCATGTACAGGGGTCATTACACTTTCCTCATGAGAGCATTCACTATCATGCTCCCTGCCTCACTTACAGGGGTCATTACACCTTCCTCATGTGAGTGTTTACTCTCATGCTGCCTGCCTCACTTACAGGGGTCATTACACCTTCCCGATGTGAATTTCTACTCTCATGCTCCCTGCCTCACTTACAGGGGTTATTACACCATCCTCATGTGAGTTTTTACTCTCATGCTGCCTGTGTCACTTACAGGGGTCATTACACCTTCTTCATGTGAGTGTTCACTCTCATGTTGCCTGCCTAACTTCCAGAGGTCACAATACCTTCCTCGTGTGAGCGTTTACTCACTTGTTGCTTGCGTCACTTACAAGGGTCATCACAACGTCCTCATGTGAGGGTTTACTCTCATGTTGCCTGCCTCACTTACAGGGGTCATTACACCTTCATGTGAGTGTTCACTCTCATTCAGTCTGCCTCAGTTACATGGGTCATTACACCTTTCTCATGTGTGTGTTTACTCTCATGCTGCCTGCGTCACTTACAGGAGTCATTACACCTTTGTCATGTGAGTGTTCACTCTCATGTTGCCTGCCTCACTTACAAGGGTAATTACACCTTCCTCATGTGAGTGTTCACTCTCATTCTGCCTGTCTCACTTACAGGGGTCATCACACATTCCTTGTGTGAATGTTTACTCTCATGTTGCCTGCTTCACTTACAGGGGTCATTACACCTTCCTCACGTCAGTGTTTACTTTCATGCTGCCTAAATCACTTAGAGGGGTCATAACACCTTCGTCATGTGAGTGTTCACTCTCATGTTGCCTGCCTCTCTTACAGAGGTCATTACACCTTTTTCTTGTGATCGTTTACTCTCATGCTGCCTACATCACTTACAGGGGTCATTACACATTCCCCATGTGACTGTTTGCTCTCATGATGCCTGCCTCCCTTACTGGGGGCATTACACCTTCTTCGTGTGATTGTTAACTCTCATGTGCCTTCCTCACTTACAGGGGTCATTACACCTTCCTCGTGTGAGTGTTTACTCTCATGCAGCCTGCCTCACTTACAGGGGTCATTACACCTTCCTCATGTGAGTGTTTACTCTTCATGCTGCCTGTCTCACTTACAGTGGTCATTACACCTTCCTTGTGTGATCATTTACTCTCATGCTGCCTGCCTCACTTGATGCAGTCATTCCACCTTCCTCATTTGAGTGTTTACTCTCATGTGCCTGTCTCACTTAAAGGGGTCATTACACCTTCCTAATGTGAGTGTTCACTCTCATGCCACCTGCCTCACTTACAAGCGTAATTACACCTTCCTCATTTCAGTTTTTAGTCTCATGCTGCCTCTGTCACTTCCAGGGGTCATTACGCCTTCCTCATTTGAGTGTTTACTCTCATGTGCCTGCTTCACTTACAGGGGTCATTACACCTTCCTCATGTGAATGTTTACTCTCACGTTGCCTGCCTCACTTACAGAGATAATTACACCTTCCTCATGTGAGTGCTTACTCTCATGCTGCCTGAGTCACTTAGAGGGGTCATAACACCTTCATGTGAATGTTCACTCTCATGTTGCCTGCCTCACTTACAGGGGTCAATACACCTTCCTCATGTGAGTGTTCACTCTCATTCTGCCTGTCTCATTTACAGGGGTCATTACACCTTCCTCATATGAGTGTTTACTCTCATGCAGCCTGCCTCTCTTACAGGGTTCATTACACCTTCCTCATGTGATTGTTTACTCTCATGCTGCCTACATCACTTACAGGGGTCATTACACCTTCATCATGTGAGTGTTTACTCTCATGCTGCGTGCCACACTTACAGGGGGCATTGCACCTTCTTCATGTGATTGTTAACTCAAATGCTGCCTTCTTCACTTACAGGGGTCATTACACCTTCATCATGTGAGTGTTTTCTCTCATGTTGCCTGCCTCACTTACAGGGGTCATTACACCTTCCACATGTGATCATTTACTCTCATGCTGCCTGCCTCACTTCATGCTGTCATTACACCTTCCTAATTTGAGTGTTTACTCTCATTTGCCTGTCACACTTACAGGAGTCATTCCACCTTCCTAATGTGAGTGTTCACTCTCATGCCACCTGCCTCACTTACAAGCGTAATTACACCTTCCTCATTTCAGTTTTAGTCTCATGCTGCCTCTGTCACTTCCAGGGGTCATTACGCCTTCCTCATTTGAGTGTTTACTCTCATGTGCCTGCTTCACTTACAGGGGTCATTACACCTTCCTCATGTGAGTGTTTGCTCTTATGCTGCCTGCATCTCTTACAGGGTCATTGCTCCTTTCACATGTGAGTGTTTACTCTCATGCTGCTTAAGGCCACTTACAGCGGTCATTACATCTTTGTCATGTGAGTGTTCACTCTCATGCTTCCTGCCTCACTTACAGTGGTCATTACACCTTCCTCATGTGACTGTTTTCTCTCAAGTGCCTGACTCAATTACAGGGGTCATTACACCTTCCTCTTGTGAGTGTTCACTCTCATGCTGACTGCCTCACTTACAGGGGTCATTACACCTTCCTTTATGTGAGGGTTCACTGTCATGCTGCCTGCGTCACTTACAGAGGTCATTACACTTTCCTTATGTGACTGTTCACTCTCATGCTGCCTGCCTCACTTACAGAGGTCATACACCTTCCTCATGTGAGTGTTTACTCTCATGCTGCCTTCCTCACTTACAGGTGTCATTTTACTTACAGGGGTCATTTCACCTTCATCACGTGAATATTTACTCCTGCTGCCTGCCTCACTTACAAAGTCATTACTCCTTCCTCATGTGAGTGTTCACTCTCATGCAGCCTGCCTCACTTACAGGGGTCATTACAACTTCCTCATGTGAGAGTTTTCTCTCATGCTGCCTGCCTCACCTACAGGGGTCATTACAACTTCCTCATGTGAGTGTTCACTCTCATGCTGCCTGCCTCAATTGCAAGTGGGTGATTACACCTTCCTCATGTTAGTGTTTACTCTTCTACTGCCTGCCTCACTTATGGGGGTCATAACACCGTCCTCATGTGAGTTTTACTCTCATGCTGTCTGCCTCACTTACAGGGGTCATTACACCTTCCTAATGTAAGTGTTCTCTCTCATACTGCCTGCCTCACTTATATGGGTCAATACAACTTCCTAATGAGAGTGTTAGCTCTCATGCTGCCTGTCTCACTTATAGGGGTCATTACACCTTCCTCATGTCAGTGTTTACTCTCATGCTGCCTGCCTGAATTATGGGTGTCATTACAGCTTCATCATGTGAATGTTTGGTCTTATGCTGCCTGCCTCAATTATAGGGGTCATTACACCTTCCTCATTTGAGTATTTGCTCCCATGCTGCCTGCAGCACTTACAGGCATCGTTACAACTTCCTCATGTGAGTGTTCACTCACATGTAGCCTGCCTCTCTTACAGGGGTCATTACACCTTCCTCATGTGAGTGTTTACTCTCCTACTGCCTGCCTCTCTTACAGGGACATTACACCTACCTCATGTGAGTGTTCACTCTCATGCAGCTTACCTCTCTTACAGGGGTCATTACACCATCCTCATGTGAGTGTTCACTCTCATGCTGCCTGCCTCACTTACAGGGGTCATTAAACCTTACTCATGTGAGTGTTGACTCTCCTGCTGCCTGCCTCACTTACAGGGGTCATTACAGCTTACTCATGTGAGTGTTTACTCTCATGCAGCCTACATCACTTGCATGGGTCATTACACCTTATTCATCTGACTGTACACTCTGCTGCTGCCTGCCTCACTTACAGGGGTCATTATACCTTCATGTGAGTGTTTACTCTCATGTTCCCTGCCTCACTTACAGGGGTAATTACACCTTCCTCATGTGAGCATTGACTGTTAAGCTGCCTGCCTCACTTACAGGGCTCACTACACCTTCCTCATGTGAGCATTTACTCTCTTGTTGCCTGCCTCACTTACAAAGGTCATCACACCTTACTCGTGTGAGTGTTTACTCTCTTGTTGCCTGCCTCATTTACAGGGTTCATTACACCTTGCTCATGTGAGTGTTCACTGTCCTGCTGCCTGCCTCACGTACAAGGGGTCATTACACTTTCCTCATGTGAGTATTCACTATTACGCACCCTGCCTCACTTATAGGGGTCATTACACGTTCCTCGCGTGAGCGTTTACTCTCATGCTGCCTGCCTCACTTACAGGTTTCATTACACCTTCCTCATGTGAGTGTTTACTCTCCTGCTGCCTGCCTCACTTACAGGGGTCATTACACCTACCTCATGTGAGTGTTCACTCTCATGCAGCTTACCTCTCTTACAGGGGTCATTACACCATCCTCATGTGAGTGTTCACTCTCATGCTGCCTGCCTCACTTACAGGGGTCATTACACCTTCCTCATGTGAGTGTTTACTCTCATGCTGCCTGCCTCACTTACAGGGGTCATTACACGTTCCTCGTGTGAGCGTTTACTCTCATGTTGCCTGCCTCACTTACAGGGGTCATTACACCTTCATGTGAGTGTTCACTTTCATGCTGCCTGCCTCCCTTACAGGGATCAATACACCTTCCTCATGTGAGTTTTTTCTCTCATGCAGCCTGCCTCACTTATAGTGGTCATTACACCTTCCTCATCTGAATGTTTGGTCTCTGGCTGCCTGCTTCACTTACAGGTGTCATTGCACCTTCATTATGTGAGTGTTCACTCTCATGCTGCCTGCCCCACTTACAGAGGTCATACACCTTCCTCATGTGAGTGTTTACTCTCATGCTGCCTTCCTCACTTACATGTGTTATTTCACTTACAGGGGTCATTTCACCTTCATAACATGAATATTTACTCTCCTGCTGCCTGCCACACTTACAGAGTCATTACACCTTCCTCATGTGAGTGTTCACTCTCATACTGCCTGCCTCACTAACATGGGTCATTACAACTTCCTAATGAGAGTGTTAGCTCTCATGCTGCCTGTCTCACTTACAGTGGTCATTACACCTTCCTCGTGTCTGTGTTTACTATCATGCTGCCTGCCTGACTTATGGGTGTCATTACACCTTCTTCATGTGAATGTTTGCTCTTATGCTCCCTGCCTCAATTACAGGGGTCATTACACCTTCCTCATTTACGTATTTGCTCCCATGCTGCCTGCAGCACTTACAGGCATCGTTACAACTTCCTCATGTGAGTGTTCACTCTCATGCAGCCTGTCTCTCTTACAGGGGTCAATACACCTTCCTCATGTGAGTGTTTACTCTCCTGCTGCCTTCCTCACTTACAGGGGTCATTACACCTACCTCATGTGAGTGTTCACTCTCATGCAGCTTACCTCTCTTACAGGGGTCATTACACCATCCTCATGTGAGTGTTCACTCTCATGCTGCATGCCTCACTTACAGGGGTCATTACACCTTCCTCATGTGAGTGTTTACTCTCATGCTGCCTGCCTCTCTTACAGGGGTCATTACAGCCACCTGTGAGTGTTTACCTCATGCAGCCTGCCTTTCTTACAGGGGTCATTACACCTTCCTCAAGTGAGTTTCACCCTCATGCTGCCTGCATCACTTACATGGGTCATTACACCTTACTCATCTGACTGTACACTCTGCTGCTGCCTGCCTCACTTACAGGGGTCATTATACCTTCTTCGTGTGAGTGTTTACTCACATGTTCCCCGCCTCAGTTACAGGGTAATTCCACCTTCCTCATGTGAGTGTTGACTCTGCTGCCTGCCTCACTTACAGGGTCACTACACCTTCCTCATGAGCGTATACTCTTTTGTTGCCTGCCTCATTTACAATGGTCATTACACCTTCATGTGAGTATTCACTTTCATGCTGCCTGCCTCCCTTACAGGGTTCATTACACCTTCCTTATGTGAATGTTCGCTCTCCTGCTGCCTGCCTCACTTACAGGTGTCATTGCACATTCCTCATATGAGTGTTCACTGTCCTGCTGCCTGCTTCACATACAGGGGTCATTACACTTTCCTCATATGAGTATTCACTATCATGCTCCCTGCCTCACTTACAGGGGTCATTACACCTTTCTCATGTGAGTTTTTACTCTCATGCTGCCTGCCTCACTTACAGGGGTCATTACACCTTCCTCGTGTGAGCGTTTACTCTCTTGTTGCTTGCCTCACTTACAAGGGTCATCACACCTTCCTCATGTGAATGTTTACTCTCATGTTGCCTGCCTCACTTACAGGGGTCATTACACCTTCATGTGAGTGTTCACTTTCCTGCTGCCTGCCTCCCTTACAGGATCATTACACCTTCCTCATGTGAGTTATTACTCTCATGCAGCATGCCTCACTCACAGGGGTCATTACAACTTCCTCATGTGAATGTTTATTCTCATACTGCCAGCCTCACTTACAGTGTTCATTACACCTTCCTCATGTGAGTGTTTGCTCTCCTGCTGCCTGCCTCACTTACAGGTGTCATTGCACCTTCCTCATGTGAGTGTTCACTCTTTTGCTGCCTGCCTCACGCACACAGGGGTCATTACACTTTCCTCATGTGAGTATTCACTATCATGCATGCTGCCTCACTTACAGGAGCCATTACACCTTCCTCATGTGAGCGTTTACTCTCATGCTGCCTGAGTCAATTAGAGGGGTCATTACACCTTCCTCATGTGAACGTTTGCTCTCCTGCTGCCTGCCTCACTTACAGGTGTCATTACACATTCCTCATGTGACTGTTCACTGTCCTGCTTCCTGCTTCACGTACAGGGGTCATTACACTTTCCTCATGTGAGTATTCACTATCATGCTCCCTGCCTCACCTACAGGTGTCATTACACCTTCCTCATGTGAGTGTTCACTCTCATTCTGTCTGCCACACTTACAGGGGTCATTACACCATTCTCATGTGTGTGTTTACTCTCATGAAGCCTGAGTGTTCACTCTCATGCTGTCTGCCACACTTACAGGGGTCATTACACCATTCTCATGTGTGTGTTTACTCTCATGAAGCCTGAGTGTTCACTCTCATGCTGTCTGCCACACTTACAGGGGTCATTACACCATTCTCATGTGTGTGTTTACTCTCATGAAGCCTGTCTCACTGACAGTGGTCATTACAACTTCCTCATGTGAGTTTTTATTCTCATACTGCCTGCCTCACTTATAGTGGTCATTACACCTTCCTCATGTGAGTGTTCGCTCTCCTGCTGCCTGCCTCACTTACAGGTCTCATTGCACCTTCCTCATGTCAGTGTTCACTCTTTTGCTGCCTGCCTCATGTACAGGGGTCATTACACTTTCCTCATGAGAGCATTCACTATCATGCTCCCTGCCTCACTTACAGGGGTCATTACACCTTCCTCATGTGAGTGTTTACTCTCATGCTGCCTGCCTCACTTACAGGGGTCATTACACCTTCCCGATGTGAATTTCTACTCTCATGCTCCCTGCCTCACTTACAGGGGTTATTACACCATCCTCATGTGAGTTTTTACTCTCATGCTGCCTGTGTCACTTACAGGGGTCATTACACCTTCTTCATGTGAGTGTTCACTCTCATGTTGCCTGCCTAACTTCCAGAGGTCACAATACCTTCCTCGTGTGAGCGTTTACTCACTTGTTGCTTGCGTCACTTACAAGGGTCATCACAACGTCCTCATGTGAGGGTTTACTCTCATGTTGCCTGCCTCACTTACAGGGGTCATTACACCTTCATGTGAGTGTTCACTCTCATTCAGTCTGCCTCAGTTACATGGGTCATTACACCTTTCTCATGTGTGTGTTTACTCTCATGCTGCCTGCGTCACTTACAGGAGTCATTACACCTTTGTCATGTGAGTGTTCATTCTCATGTTGCCTGCCTCACTTACAAGGGTAATTACACCTTCCTCATGTGAGTGTTCACTCTCATTCTGCCTGTCTCACTTACAGGGGTCATCACACATTCCTTGTGTGAATGTTTACTCTCATGTTGCCTGCTTCACTTACAGGGGTCATTACACCTTCCTCACGTCAGTGTTTACTTTCATGCTGCCTAAATCACTTAGAGGGGTCATAACACCTTCGTCATGTGAGTGTTCACTCTCATGTTGCCTGCCTCTCTTACAGAGGTCATTACACCTTTTTCTTGTGATCGTTTACTCTCATGCTGCCTACATCACTTACAGGGGTCATTACACATTCCCCATGTGACTGTTTGCTCTCATGATGCCTGCCTCCCTTACTGGGGGCATTACACCTTCTTCGTGTGATTGTTAACTCTCATGTGCCTTCCTCACTTACAGGGGTCATTACACCTTCCTCGTGTGAGTGTTTACTCTCATGCAGCCTGCCTCACTTACAGGGGTCATTACACCTTCCTCATGTGAGTGTTTACTCTTCATGATGCCTGTCTCACTTACAGTGGTCATTACACCTTCCTTGTGTGATCATTTACTCTCATGCTGCCTGCCTCACTTGATGCAGTCATTCCACCTTCCTCATTTGAGTGTTTACTCTCATGTGCCTGTCTCACTTAAAGGGGTCATTACACCTTTCTAATGTGAGTGTTCACTCTCATGCCAACTGCCTCACTTAGAGGGGTCATTACACCTTCCTCATGTCAGTTTTTAGTCTCATGTGCCTGCCTCACTTACAGGGGTCATTACACCTTCCTCATGTGAGTGTTTGCTCTTATGCTGCCTACATCTCTTACAGGGTCATTGCTCCTTTCACATTTGAGTGTTTACTCTCATGGTGCCTGGGTCACTTACAGTGGTCATTACATCTTTGTCATGTGAGTGTTCACTCTCATGCTGTCTGCCTCACTTAGAGGGTTCATTACACCTTCCTCATTTGAGTTTTTACTCTCATTCAGCCTGCCTCACTTACAGGGGTCATTACACCTTTCTCATGTGAGTGTTTACTCTCATGCTGCCTGTGTCACTTACAGGGGTCATTACACCTTTGTCATGTGAGTGTTCACTCTCATGTTGCCTGCCTCACTTACAAGAGTCATTACACCTTCCTCATGTGAGTGTTCACTCTCATTCTGCCTATCTCACATACAGGGGTCATCACACCTCCCTTGTGTAAATGTTTACTCTCATGTTGCCTGCCTCACTTACAGGGGTCATTACACCTTCCTCATGTGAGTGTTTACTCTCATGCTGCCTGAGTCACTTAGAGGGGTCATAACACCTTTGTCATGTGAGTGTTCACAATCATGTTGCCTGCCTCACTTACAGGGGTCAATATACCTTCCTCGTGTGAGTGTTCACTCTCATTCTGCCTGTTTTACTTACAGGGATCATCACACCTTCCTCATATGAGTGTTTACTTTCATGCAGCCTGCCTCTCTTACAGGGGTCATTTCACCTTCCTCATGTGATTGTTTACTCTCATGCTGCCTGCATCACTTACAGGGGTCATTACACCTTCCTCATGTGAGTGTTTACTCTCATGCAGCCTGCCTCACTTACAAGGGTCATTACACCTTCCTCATGTGAGTGTTTAATCTCACGCTGCCTGCCTCACTTACAGGGGTCATTACACATTCCTTGTGAGTGTTTACTCATGCCTGCCTCTGCCTCATACAGGGGTCATTACACCTTCCTAATGTGAGTGTTCACTCTCATGCCACCTGCCTCACTTACAGGGGTCATTACACCTTCCTCATGTCAGTTTTTTGTCTCATGCTGCCTCCCTCACTTGCAGGGGTCAATACACCTTCCTCATTTGAGTGTTTACTCTCATGTGCCTTCCTCACTTACAGGGGTCATTACACCTTTCTTATGTGAGTGTTTGCTCTTATGCTGTCTGCATCTCTTACATGGTCATTGCTCCTTTCACATGTGAGTGTTTACTCTCATGCTGCCTGCATCACTTACAGGGGTCATTACGTCCTCGTCATGTGAGTGTTCACTCTCATGCTGCCTGCCTCACTTACAGGGGTCAGTACATCTTCCTCATGTGACTGTTCTCTCTCAAGCTGCCTGACTCAATTAGGGGGAGGTCACACCTTCCTTCCATGTGAGTGTTTACCCTCATGCAGCCTGCCTGTCTTACAGGGGTCATTACACCTTCCTCTTGTGAGTGTTCACTCTCATGCTGACTGCCTCACTTACAGGAGTCATTAAGCCTTCCTCATGTGAGTGTTTTCTCTCATGCAGCCTGCCTTACTTACAGTGTTCATTACACCTTCCACATTTGAATGTTCACTGTCCGGCTTCCTTCCTCATTTACAGAGGTCATTACACCTTCCTCATCTGACTGTTCACTCTCATGCTGCCTGCCTCACTTACAGAGGTCTTTACACCTTCCTCATGTGAGTGTTTACTCTCATGCTGCCTTCCTCACTTACAGGTGTCATTTCACTTACAGGGGTCATTTCACTTTCCTCATGTGAATATTTACTCTCATGCTTCCTGCCTCACTTACAGAGTCATTACACCTTCCTCATGTGAGTGTTTACTCCCATGCTGCCTGCTTCACTTACAGGGGTTATTAAACCTTCCTTATGTGAGTGTTTACTCTCAGGCTGCCTGCCTGATGACAGGGGTCATTACACCTTCTTCATGTGAGTATTTACTCTCATGCAGCCTGCCTCACTTACAGGGGTCATTACAACTTCCTCATGTGAGAGTTTACTCTCATGCTGTCTGCCTCACTTACAGGGGTCATTACAACTTCCTCATGTGAGTGTTCACTGTCATGCTGCCTGCCTCATTTGCAGGAGTGATTACACCTTCCTCATGTTAGTGTTTACTCTCCTACTGCCTGCCTCACTTATGGGGGTCATAACACCTTCCTCATGTAAGTTTTTACTCTCATGCTGCCTGCCTCACCTACAGGGTCATTACACCTTCCTCATGTGAGTGTTTACTCTCATACTGCCTGCCTCACTTACACAGGTCATTACAACTTCCTTATGAGAGTGTTAGCTCTCATGCTGCCTGCCTCACTTACTGGGGTCATTACACCTTCCTCATGTGAGTGTTTACTCTCCTGCTGCCTGCCTCACTTACAGGGGTCATTACACCTTCCTCATGTGAGTGTTCACATTCATGCTGCCTGCCTCACTTACAGGGGTCATTACATCTTCCTCATGTGAGTGTTTACTCTCATGCTGCCTGCCTCACTTACAGGGGTCATTACACCTTCCTCGTGTGAGTGTTTACTCTCATGTTGCCTGCCTCACTTTCAGGGATCATTAAACCTTCCTCATGTGAGTGTTAACTCTCCTGCTGCCTAGCTCACTTACAGAGGTCATTACAGCTTCCTCATGTGAATGTTTACTCTCATGCAGCCTACCTCTCTTACAGGGGTCATTACACCTTCTTCATGTGAGTTTTCACTCTCATGCTGCCTGCATCACTTACATGGGTCATTACACCTTACTCATCTGAGTGTACACTCTGCTGCTGCCTGCCTCACTTCCAGGGGGTCACTACACCTTCCTCGTGTGAGCGTTTACTCTCTTGTTGCCTGCCTCTCTTACAAGGGTCATCACACCTTACTCGTGTGAGTGTTTACTCTCATGTTGCCTGCCTCATTTACAGGAGTCATTACACCTTCATGTGAGTTTTCACTTTCATGCTGCCTGCCTCCCTTACAGGGTTCATTACACCTTCCTCGTGTGAGTTTTTATTCTCATGCAGCCTGCTTCACTTACAGGGGTCATTACAACTTCCTCATGTGAGTGTTTATTCTCATGCTGCTTGCCTCACTTACAGTGGTCATTACACCTTCCTCTTGTGAATGTTCGCTCTCCTGCTGCCTGCCTCACTTACAGGTATCATTGCACCTTCCTCATGTGAATGTTCACTCTCCTGCTGCCTGCCTCACGTACAGGAGTCATTATATTTTCCTCATGTGAGTATTCACTATCATGCTGCCTGCCTCACTTACAGGGGTCATTACACCTTCATGTGAGTGTTCACTTTCATGCTGCCTGCCTCCCTTACAGGGATCATTACACCTTCCTCATGTGTGTTTTTCCTCTCATGCAGCCTGCCTCACTTATAGGTTCATAGGCTGGTACTGGGATATCTGCCCGAAGGCATATATTTGGTCAGCCACATTGTGCGGTTTTCAGCGCCCCTTTAGTAGTTCCCTAGACCCTTGTACTAGCAGCTACTACCTTTGGCCCCTATCTAGTAGTGCTGTTGGTGTGATCCCCGGTGTGAACTTTCTGTTACCCTCCCACTCACCAAGGTTCCTCTTGAAGAGTGATAGTGAGGGGCTCTGTCTTATGTAGATCGGGACCTGTTCCATAGTAAGGGAAGTCTCTGCTAAGGGAATCTATCCCTCCAGCATGTTCTATTCATTGTTGTGTTGAGGTTTATATCCCTAGAGCATGTAGCTCGAGTAGATTTGATTTTGCTAAGATGGAGCATGTTCAACAATTCTGGGTTGGACATGGCTCTGTACGTTCGACAGAGATTGCCTCTGAGAAAGCAGTATGCAACAGAGAACAGTCTTAGCTTTTTCAATCGTGCTGCATAGGGCAACTGTTTGAGGCCAGTAATCCTCTTGGTTAGGTACCTTTGTGGTCTTTCCAGCTGCTAGCGATATCTAGCCAGGTACATTCCAATTGGTGCATTGTACTCAATAATGGGTCTGATGAGGGAAGAGTAGAGGGGCACCATTACATCCTTAGATCTTGATGAGAACCCTTTTGTGATCAGATGGGTCACATAGAAGGATTTTCTAACCACTTTGGCAACATGGTTATCAAAGGAAAGCTGACTATCTACTTGGGTCCCTAGATCCCTTATTTCTTCTTCAGATTTCAGGGGATTACCTCCTATGTTGTAGTTTGCGGGTACTCTTTTTTTTCCAAAGGGGAATACTATGCATTTTTTTGCATTTAGCTTGAGACCATGGCTTTGACACCATGCATCAGTCTCATTTAGACCCTTCTGGAGGATCTCCATGTCAGCCGGAGACTCTACTATAGCACTCAGTTTGCAGTCATCCGCAAACTTAGTCAGCCACAGCCGTTCTGTGCTTGCCTGTACTTCTGAGAAGTATATGCCAAACAGGAGGGGCCCCAGGACAGAGCCCTGAGGCACACCACTCATTACTGGTCTGGATTCCGACATAGATCCCACTACTGTTACTTTATGGGATCTGTCTGAGAGCCAGTTTGCGATCCATCTTGTGATGTAACGGTTTATGCCGAGGCTGGTGAGCTTATCAATAATACCTGAATGGGGAATGGTGTCAAATGCTTTAGCAAGGTCAAGGTAAGCCGTGTGTACCTCCTTCCCCTTATCTATAGCCTGAGTAACTGTTTCAAAGAAATCCACTTGGTTCAGGAGGCATGATCTGCCCTTGACGAAGCCGAACTGTGTGGGGTCCAGTGACTGGAGATTCCCAATCTCTCCATTTATGAGTTCCATAATGATTCACTCCATAGCCTTACAAATCAGACTGATCAGGCTTATTGGTCGGTAGTTCCCAGGGTCAGTTGTGGCCCCACCCTTGTGTAGCGGGACCACCACTGCCGTGCGCCATTCTATGGTCATATATCCTGTGGAGAGGCTGAGACTGAACAGGGTATTAAGATGCAGGGTTAATTCCTTTTGGAGCTCACGTATGACACAGCCTGGGACACCATCTGGTCCTATGCAGGCAGTGTTTTTAGCTTTAGATAGAGCCTTGTTAACCAACGTATCAGTAATAATTGGACTTGCAGAATCCCCTAGAATGGTAATAGGCCCTGTAGGTGGTGAGTGGGGGGGGATTTGCACTGAACCTGTCAGCCAAGATGTTGGCAATGTCAGAAGGGTCAGTGTATTTTGCTCGATTTTGTACTAGCTCAGAACAGACCTGAGCATTGCCGTTTAGGTTTTTGATGTAGCCATAGAAGGCCTTATGGTTATCCTTGGCATCCTTGGCAACTTTCTTTTCAAATTTAGCTTTAGTTGACTTGATGAGGGCCCTCAATTTCTTACTAATGCTGATCAGGGATGATTCTTCTACTTGAGATTTGGACTTTTTTTGTATAAGTCTCCTCCCTTTATTGTAAAGTTTGCTTATGGCCGGGGTCCACCAGACTGGTTTCTTCTTGGTTGAGGAAGGAGTCTTGGTTTTATTTGGGATAGCACGGTCCATGCAATCCTGAAGATGCATATAGAGTGCCTGGGTGTAGGATTATGCATCCTGGATATCATTATCCTTCTGCAAGAGAATAGTGAAGCTTTCCACTCCGGATGCAAGTAGTTTGAAGTTTGCTTTGGAAAGGTTTTTAACTATGGTTTCTTTGACTGGGGGAGGTGAAGGAGTGAGGATGTATAGGGTTATCAGTTTGTGGTCGGATCTGACCAAGGAGGGGATGATAATGGGTGTGGTACAATGGGCGCCCATATTTGTGATGATTAAATCCAATATGTTGTCCCCTCTAGTGGGGGAACATACTAGTTGTTCAAGGGCATTTGAATTTATATTCTATGAATCACTGAGCATAGGAGTTGGAACATTGGTAGTTCGCCCAGTCTATTCCAGGGTAGTTGAAATCACCTAAGATTATGGTGTTGGGAAGGACCTTTATATTTTCCAATGTCTCAAGGAATGCAGAGTGAGCATCTTGGGACATGGTGGGCGATCTATAACTGGCTACGACTTGAAATATGGTTTTGCCTGCTTATAGTTGCACATGGATGATCTCTGGGACATCATGCTGCACTACTAACCTGGAGATATGGGTATCCTTGATGAATATGGATACACCTCCGCCCTTTGTACTGTGATCCAGTAACTGAGGCCGGAAGGTATGATATGAATTGTAACCTGGCAGTGCTGGGGTGCTCTCTTGAGCCTTGAACCAGGTTTCCGTCACTGCACAGACATCAATTTTCTCCATGCTGAGGAGAGCCTCGAGTGTGTGCATTTTGAGGTTGAGACCTCTGGCACTGAGTAGCATTACCCATAGTTTTTGGTTAACTGTGCTGGTTATGGTTGTTGGTTTGTCCTTTGAGCCTTGCCTAAAAAAGGCACTATGGGGATGGCGAGAGCCTTGGCCAGTATTCAAAAACCTAGGGGTGACACGTGCAACCCATCTCTGGCAAAACAGCGAGGCTTGTCTATCATGTCATCCCAGGCAGACAGACACTGGATCCCCTTAGAATGACACCAGAAGCTTAGCCAATTGTTGAAATTGATCATTTTGTCTCTGTATTGTGGTATCATTCTAGGTGAAGGTAGTACGCTACTCAATGTCAGGGTCATACCAGCTTGGGCTACATGATCAGAGAGCCCCTCAATGTCTCTTTTCATGTAGTCCAGGGAGGTTCGTCTTAGATCATTCACATAAACATGTACAATGACAGCGTCATACTTACAGGGGTCATAACAACTTCCTCATGTGAGTGTTTATTCTCATACTGCCGGCCTCACTTACAGTGGTCATTACACCTTCCTCATGTGAGTGTTCGCTCTCCTGCTGCATGCCTCACTTACAGGTGTCATTGCACCTTCCTCATGTGAGTGTTCACTCTTTTGCTGCCTGCCTCACGTACAGGGGTCATTATACTTTCCTCATGTGAGTATTCACTATCATGCTCTCTGCCTCACTTACAGGGGCCATTACACCTTCCTCATATGAGTGTTTATTCTCATGCTGCCTGAGTCACTTAGAGGGGTCATTACACCTTTGTCATGAGAGTGTTCACTCTCATGCGTCCTGCCTCACTTACAGGGGTCATTACAACTTCCTCATGTGAGTGTTCACTCTCATTCTGCCTGTCTCATTTACAGGGGTCATTACACCTTCCTCATATGAGTGATTACTCTTATGCAGCCTGCCTCTCTTACAGGGGTCATTACACCTTCATATTGTGAGTGTTCACTCTCATGCTGTCTGCCTCACTTACAGGGGTCATAGCACCTTTCTCATGTGTGTGTTTACTCTCATGAAGCCTGTCTCATTTACAGGGGATCATTACACCTTCCTCATGTGAGTGATCACTCTCTTTCTGCCTGCCTCACTTACAGGGGTCATTACACATTCCTTGTGTGATCATTTACTCTCATGCTGCCTGCCTCACTTACAGGGGTCATTACACCTTCCTAATGTGAGTGTTCACTCTCATGCCACCTGCCTCACTTACAGGGGTCTTTACACCTTCCTCATGTCAGTTTATAGTCTCATGCTGCCTCCCTCACTTCCAGGGGTCATTACGCCTTCCTCATTTGAGTTTTTACTTTCATGTGCCTGCCTCACTTACAGGGGTCATTACACCTTCCTCATGTGAGTGTTTGCTCTTATGCTGCCTGCATCTCTTACAGGGTCATTGCTCCTTTCACATGTGAGTGTTTACTCTCATGCTGCCTGGGTAACTTACAGGGGTCATTACATCTTTGTCATGAGAGTGTTCACTCTCATGCTGCCTGCCTCACTTACAGGGTTCATTACACCTTCCTCATGTGAGTTTTTACTCTCATTCAGCCTGCCTCACTTACAGGGGTCATTACACCTTTTTCATGTGAGTGTTTACTCTCATGTTGCCTGCCTCACTTACAAGGGTCATTACACCTTCCTCATGTGAGTGTTTACTCTCATATTGCCTGCCTCACTTACACAAGTCATTACAACTTCCTTATGAGAGTGTTAGCTCTCATGCTGCCTGCCTCACTTACAGGCATAATTACAACTTCCTCATGTGAGTGTTCACTCTCATGCAGCCTGCCTCTCTTACAGGGGTCATTACACCTTCCTCATGTGAGTGTTCACTCTCATTCTGCCTGCCTCACTTACAGGGGTCATTACATCTTCCTCATGTGAGTGTTTACTCTCATGCTGTCTGCCTCACTTACAGAGGTCATTGCACCTTTCTCATGTGTGTGTTTACTCTCATGAAGCCTGTCTCATTTACAGGTGGTCATTACACCTTCCTCATGTGAGTGATCACTCTCTTTCTGCCTGCCTCACTTACAGGGGTCATTACACCTTCCTTGTGTGATCATTTACTCTCATGCTGCCTGCCTCACTTGATGCAGTCATTACACCTTCCTCATTTGAGTGTTTACTCTCATGTGCCTGTCTCACTTACATGGATCATTACACCGAGTGTTCACTCTCATGCCACCTGCCTCACTTAGAGGGGTCTTTACACCTTCCTCATGTTAGTTTTTAGTCTCATGCTGCCTCCCTCACTTCCAGGAGTCAATACGCCTTCCTCATTTGAGTGTTTACTGTCATGTGCCTGCCTCAATTACAGGGGTCATTACACCTTCCTCATGTGAGTGTTCACTCTCATTCTGCCTGTCTCACATACAGGGGTCATCACACCTCCCTTGTGTAAATGTTTACTCTCATGTTGCCTGCCTCACTTACAGGGGTCATTACACCTTCCTCATGTGAGTGTTTACTCTCATGCTGCCAGATTCACTTAGAGGGGTCATAACACGTTTGTCATGTGAGTGTTCACTCTCATGTTGCATGCCTCACTTACAGGAGTCAATACACCTTCCTCATGTGAGTGTTCACTCTCATTCTGCCTGTTTCATTTACAGGCGTTATCACACCTTCCTCATATGAGTGTTTACTTTCATGCAGCCTGCCTTTCTTACAGGCGTCATTACACCTTCCTCATGTGATTGTTTACTCTCATGCTGCCTGCATCACTTACAGGGGTCATTACACCTTCCTCATGCAAGTGTTCACTCTCATGCTGCCTGCCTCACTTACAGGGTTCATTACACCTTCCTCATGTGAGTTTTTACTCTCATTCAGCCTGCCTCACTTACAAGGGTCATTACACCTTCCTCTTGTGAGTGTTTACTCTCACGCTGCCTGCCTCACTTACAGGGGTCATTACACATTAATTGTGTGATCATTTACTCTCATGCTGCCTGCCTCACTTCATGCGGTCATTACACCTTTCTCATTTGAGTGCTTACTCTCATGTGCCTGTCTCACTTACAGGGGTCATTACACCTTCCTAATGTGAGTGTTCACTCTCATGCCACCTACCTCACTTGCAGGGGTCATTACGCCTTCCTCATTTGAGTGTTTACTCTCATGTGCCTGCCTCACTTACAGGGGTCATTACACCTTCCTTATGTGAGTGTTTGCTCTTATGCTGCCTGCATCTCTTACAAGGTCATTGCTCCTTTCACATGTGAGTGTTTACTCTCATGCTGCCTGCGTGACTTACAGGGGTCATTACGTCTTCATCATGTGAGTGTTCACTCTCCAAGCTGCCTGCCTTACTTACAGGGGTCAGTACATCTTCCTCATGTGACTGTTCTCTCTCAAGCTGCCTGACTCAATCACAGGGGTCAATACACCTTTCCTCATGTGAGTGTTTACCCTCATCCAGACTGCCTATCTTACAGGGGTCATTACACCTTCCTCTTTTGAGTGTTCACTCTCATGCTGACTGCCTCACTTACAGGAGTCATTAGGCCTTCCTCATGTGAGTGTTTACTCTCATGCAGCCTGCCTCACTTACAGGGTTCATTACACCTTCCATGTTTGAATGTTCACTCTCCTGCTGCCTGCCTCACTTGCCGAGGTCATTACACCTTCCTCATCTGACTGTTTACTCTCATGTTGCCTTCCTCACTTACAGGTGTCATTTCATTTACAGGGGTCATTTCACCTTCCTCATGTGAATATTTACTCTAATGCTGCCTGCCTCACTTACAGAGTCATTACACCTTCCTCATGTGAGTGTTTACTCCCATGCTGCCTGCTTCACTTACAGAGCTTATTAAACCTTCCTTATGTGAGTGTTTACTCTCAGGCTGCCTGCCTGATGATATGGGTCATTACACCTTCTTCATGTGAGAGTTTACTCTCATGCTATCTGCCTCACTTACAGGGGTTATTACAACTTCCTCATGTGAGTGTTCACTGTCATGCTGTCTGCCTCAATTGCAGGAGTGATTACAAATTCCTCATGTTAGTGTTTACTCTCCTACTGCCTGCCTCACTTATGGGGGTCATAACACCTTCCTCATGTAAGTTTTTACTCTCATGCTGCCTGCCTCACCTACAGGGTCATTACACCTTCCTCATGTGAGTGTTTACTCTCATATTGCCTGCCTCACTTACACAGGTCATTACAACTTCCTTATGAGAGTGTTAGCTCTCATGCTGCCTGACTCACTTACAGGCATAATTAAAACTTCCTCATGTGAGTGTTCACTCTCACGCAGCCTGCCTCTCTTACAGGGGTCATTACATCTTCCTCATGTGAGTGTTTATTCTCATGCTGTCTGCCTCACTTACAGGGGTCATTGCACCTTTCTCATGTGTGTGTTTACTCTCATGAAGCCTGTTTCATTTACAGGGGGTCATTACACCTTCTTCATGTGAGGCCTGGGTTGGGAGGGTGGCCTAATGGTTAAGGTGTTTGCCTTACAAACACAAAGTGCAGGGTTTGAGTCTCACAAGGGATAATTGGCTAGGCTTAAAATGGCTCGCAAGGGCAGTTAGCTTAGTACTAATCTATGAATCTATGAATCTTTCTGCCTGCCTCACTTACAGGGGTCATTACTCCTTCCTTGTGTGATCATTTACTCTCATGCTGCCTGCCTCACTTGATGCAGTCATTACACCTCCCTCATTTGAGTGTTTACTCTCATGTGCCTGTCTCACTTACATGGGTCATTACACCGAGTGTTCACTCTCATGCCACCTGCCTCACTTAGAGGGGTCTTTACACCTTCCTCGTGTCAGTTTTTAGTCTCATGCTGCCTCCCTCACTTCCAGGAGTCATTACGCCTTCCTCATTTGAGTGTTTACTGTCATGTGCCTGCCTCAATTACAGGGGTCATTACACCTTCCTCATGTGAGTGTTTACTCTCATGCTGCCAGATTCACTTAGAGGGGTCATAACACTTTTGTCATGTGAGTGTTCACTGTCATGTTGCATGCCTCACTTACAGGGGTCAATACACCTTCCTCATGTGAGTGTTCACTTTTATTCTGCCTGTTTCACTTACAGGGGTTATCACACCTTCCTCATATGAGTGTTTACTTTCATGCAGCCTGCCTTTCTTACAGGCGTCATTACACCTTCCTCATGTGATCGTTTACTCTCATGCTGCCTGCATCACTTACAGGGGTCATTACACCTTCCTTATGTGAGTGTTCACTCTCATGCTGCCTGCCTCACTTACAGGGTTCATTACACCTTCCTCATGTGAGTTTTTACTCTCATTCAGCCTGCCTCACTTACAAGGGTCATTACACCTTCCTCATGTGAGTGTTTACTCTCACGCTGCCTGCCTCACTTACAGGGGTCATTACACATTCCTTGTGTGATAATTTACTGTCATGCTGCCTGCCTCACTTCATGCTGTCATTACACCTTCCTCATTTGAGTGTTTACTCTCATGTGCCTGTCTCACTTACAGGGGTCATTACACCTTCCTCATGTCAGTTTTTAGTCTCATGCTGCCTCTCTCACTTGCAGGGGTCATTACGCCTTCCTCATTTGAGTGTTTACTCTCATGTGCCTCCCTCACTTACAGTGGTCATTACACCTTCCTTATGTGAGTGTTTGCTCTTATGCTGCCTGCATCTCTTACAAGGTCATTGCTCCTTTCACATGTGAGTGTTTACTCTCATGCTGCCTGCGTGACTTACAGGGGTCATTCTGTCTTCATCATGTGAGTGTTCACTCTCATGCTGCCTGCCTCACTTACAGGGGTCTGTACATCTTCCTCATGTGACTGTTCTCTCTCAAGCTGCCTGACTCAATCACAGGGGTCAATATACTTTTCCTCATGTGAGTGTTTACCCTCATCCAGACTGCCTGTCTTACAGGGGTCATTACACCTCCTCTTTTGAGTGTTCACTCTCATGCTGACTGCCTCACTTACAGAGGTCATTACACCTTCCTCATCTGACTGTTTACTCTCATGCTGCCTGCCTCACTTACAGAGGTCTTTACACCTTCCTCATGTGAGTGTTTACTCTCATGCTGCCTTCCTTACTTACAGGTGTCATTTCACTTACAGGGGTCATTTCACCTTCCTCATGTGAATATTTACTCTAATGTTGCCTGCCTCACTTACGGAGTCATTACACCTTCTTCATGTGAGTGTTTACTCCCATGCTGCCTGCTTCACTTACAGGGCTTATTAAACCTTCCTTATGTGAGTGTTTACTCTCAGGCTGCCTGCCTGATGATAGCGGTCATTACACCTTCTTCATGTGAGTATTTACTCTCATGCAGCCTGCCTCACTTACAGGGTTCATTACAACTTCCTCACATGAGAGTTTACTCTCATGCTGTCTGCCTCACTTACAGGGGTTATTACAACTTCCTCATATGAGTGTTCACTGTCATGCTGCCTGCCTCAATTGCAGGAGTGATTACAACATCCTCATGTTAGTGTTTACTCTCCTACTGCCTGCCTCACTTATGGGGGTCATAACACCTTCCTCATGTAAGTTTTTACTCTCATGCTGCCTGCCTCACCTACAGGGGTCATTACACCTTCCTCATGTGAGTGTTTACTCTCATATTGCCTGCCTCACTTACACGGGTCATTACAACTTCCTTATGAGAGTGTTAGCTCTCATGCTGCCTGCCTCACTTACAGGCATAATTACAACTTCCTCATGTGAGTGTTCACTCTCATGCAGCCTGCCTCTCTTACAGGGGTCATTACACCTTCCTCATGTGAGTGTTCACTCTCATTCTGCCTGCCTCACTTACAGGGGTCATTACATCTTCCTCGTGTGAGTGTTTACTCTCATGCTGTCTGCCTCACTTACAGGGGTCATTGCACCTTTCTCATGTGTGTATTTACTCCCATGAAGCCTGTTTCATTTACAGGGGGTCATTACACCTTCTTCTTGTGAGTGATCACTCTCTTTCTGCCTGCCTCACTTACAGGGGTCATTACACCTTCCTTGTGTGATCATTTACTCTCATGCTGCCTGCCTCACTTGATGCAGTCATTACACCTTCCTCATTTGAGTGTTTACTCTCATGTGCCTGTCTCACTTACATGGGTCATTACACCGAGTGTTCACTCTCATGCCACCTGCCTCACTTAGAGGGGTCTTTACACCTTCCTCATGTCCGTTTTTAGTCTCATGCTGCCTCCTTCACTTCAAGGGATTCATTATGCCTTCCTCATTTGAGTGTTTACTCTCATGTGCCTGCCTCAATAACAGGGGTCATTACACCTTCCTCATGCGAGTGTTTCCTCTTATGCTGCCTGCATCTCTTACAGGGTCATTGCTCCTTTCACATGTGAGTGTTTACTCTCATGCTGCCTGGGTCACTTACAGGGGTCATTACATCTTCATCATGTTAGTGTTCACTCTCATGCTACCTGCCTCACTTACAGGGTTCATTACACCTTCCTCATTTGAGTTTTTACTCTCATTTAGCCTGCCTCACTTACAGGGGTCATTACACCTTTCTCATGTGAGTGTTTACTCTCATGCTGCCTGCATCACTTACAGGGGTCATTACACCTTTGTCATGTGAGTGTTCGCTCTCATGTTGCATGCCTCACTTACAAGGGTCATTACACCTTTGTCATGTGAGTGTTCACTCTCATGTTTCCTGCCTCACTTACAAGGGTCATTACACCTTCCTCATGTGAGTGTTCACTCTCATTGTGCCTGTCTCACATACAGGGGTCATCACACCTCCCTTGTGTAAATGTTTACTCTCATGTTGCCTGCCTCACTTACAGGGGTCATTACACCTTCCTCATGTGAGTGTTTACTCACATGCTGCCTGAGTCACTTAGAGGGGTCATAACACCTTTGTCATGTGAGTGTTCACTCTAATGTTGCATGCTTCACTTACAGGGGTCAGTACACCTTCCTCATGTGAGTGTCATTCTTCCGTTCTCACATACAGGGGTCATCACACCTCCCTTGCGTAAATGTTTACTCTCATGTTGCCTGCCTCACTTACAGGGGTCATTACACCTTCCTCATGTGAGTGTTTACTGTCATGCTGCCTGAGTCACTTAGAGGGGTCATAACACCTTTGTTGTGTGAGTGTTCACTCTCATGTTGCATGCCTCACTTACAGGGGACAATACACCTTCCTCATGTGAGTGTTCACTCTCATTCTGCCTGTTTCACTTACAGGGGTCATCACACCTTCCTCATATGAGTGTTTACTTTCATGCAGCCTGCCTCTCTTACAGGGGTCATTACACCTTCCTCATGTGCTTGTTTACTCTCATGCTGCCTGCCTCACTTACAGGGGTCATTACACCTTCCTCATGTGAGTGTTCACTCTCACGCTGCCTGCCTGACTTACAGGGGTCATTACACATTCCTTGTGTGATCCTTTACTCTCATGCTGCCTGCCTCACTTCATACGGTCATTACACCTTCCTCATTTGAGTGTTTACTCTCATGTGCCTGCCTCACTTACAGGGGTCATTACACCTTCCTAATGTGAGTGTTCACTCTCATGCCACCTGCCTCACTTACAGGGGTCATTACACCTTCCTCATGTCAGTTTTTAGTCTCATGCTGCCTCCCTAACTTGCAGGGGTCATTACGCCTTCCTCATTTGAGTGTTTACTCTCATGTGCCTGCCTCACTTATAGGGGTCATTACACCTGTAACTGTTCCCTCTCAAGCTGCCTGACTCAATCCAGGGGTCAATACACCTTTCCTCATGTGAGTGTTTACCCTCATGCAGCCTGCCTGTCTTACAGGGGTCATTACACCTTCCTCTTTTGAGTGTTCACTCTCATGCTGACTGCCTCACTTACAGGAGTCATTAGGCCTTCCTTATGTGAGTGTTCACTCTCATGCAGCTTGCCTCACTTACAGGATTCATTACACCTTCCACATTTGAATGTTCATTCTCCTGCTGCCTGCCTCACTTACAGAGGTCATTACACCTTCCTCATCTGACTGTTCACTCTCATGCTGCCTGCCTCACTTACAGAGGTCTTTACACCTTCCTCATGTGAGTGTTTACTCTCATGCTGCCTTCCTCACGTACAGGTGTCATTTCACTTACAGGGGTCATTTCACCTTCCTCATGTGAATATTTACTCTAATGCTGCCTGCCTCACTTACAGAGTCATTACACCTTCCTCATGTGAGTGTTTACTCCCATGCTGCCTGCTTCACTTACAGGGCTTATTAAACCTTCCTTATGTGAGTGTTTACTCTCAGGCTGCCTGCCTGATGATATGGGTCATTGCACCTTCTTCATGTGAGTATTTACTCTCATGCTGTCTGCCTCCCTTACAGGGGTCATTACAACTTCCTCATGTGAGTGTTCACTGTCATGCTGCCTGCCTCAATTGCAGGAGTGATTACAACTTCCTCATGTTAGTGTTTACTCTCCTACTGCCTGCCTCACTTATGGGGGTCATAACACCTTCCTCATGTAAGTTTTTACTCTCATGCTGCCTGCCTCACCTACAGGGATCATTACACCATCCTCATGTGAGTGTTTACTCTCATATTGCCTGCCTCACTTACACGGGTCATTACAACTTCCTTATGAGAGTGTTAGCTCTCATGCTGCCTGCCTCACTTACAGGCATAATTACAACTTCCTCATGTGAGTGTTCACTCTCATGCAGCCTGCCTCTCTTACAGGGGTCATTACACCTTCCTCATGTGAGTGTTCACTCTCATTCTGCCTGCCTCACTTACAGGGATCATTACATCTTCCTCATGTGAGTGTTTACTCTCATGCTGCCTGCCTCACTTACTGGGGTCATTACACCTTCCTCGTGTGAGTATTTACTCTCATGTTGCCTGCCTCACTTTCAGGGATCATTAAACCTTCCTCATGTGAATGTTGACTCTTCTGCTGCCTACCTCACTTACAGGGGTCATTACAGCTTCCTCATATGAGTGTTTACTCTCATGCAGCCTGCCTCTCTTACATGGGTCATTACACCTTCCTCATGTGAGATTTCACTCTCATGCTGCCTGCATCACTTACATGGGTCATTACACCTTACTCATCTGAGTGTACACTCTGCTGCTGCCTGCCTCACTTACAGGGGTCACTACACCTTCCTTGTGTGAGCGTTTACTCTCTTGTTGCCTGCCTCTCTTACAAGGGTCATCACACCTTACCCTTGTGAGTGTTTACTCTCATATTCCCTGCCTCATTTACAGGGGTCATTACACCTTCATGTGAATTTTCACTTTCATGCTGCCTGCCTCCCTTACAGGGTTCATTACAACTTCCTCATGTGAGTTTTTACTCTCATGCAGCCTGCTTCACTTACAGGGGTCATTACAACTTCCTCATGTGAGTGTTTATTCTCATGCTGCCTGCCTCACTTACAGTGGTCATTACACCTTCCTCATGTGAATGTTCACTCTCCTGCTGCCTGCCTCACTTACAGGTGTCATTGCACCTTCCTCGTGTGAATGTTCACTCTCCTGCTGCCTGCCTCATGTACAGGAGTCATTATACTTTCCTCATGTGAGTATTCACTATCATGCTCCTTGCCTCACTTACAGGGGTCATTACACCTTCCTCATGTGAGTGTGTACTCTCATGCTGTCTGCCTCACTTACAGAGGTCATTACACCTTCCTCATGTGAGTTTTTACTCTCATGCTGCCTGCCTCACTTACAGGGGTCATTACACCTTCCTCGTTTGAGCGTTTACTCTCTTGTTGCTTGCCTCACTTACAAGGGTCATCACACCTTCCTCATGTGAGTGTTTACTCTCATGTTGCCTGCCTCACTTACAGGGGTCATTACACCTTCATGTGAGTGTTCACTTTCATGCTGCCTGCCTCCCTTACAGGGATCATTACACCTTCCTCATGTGAGTTTTTCCTCTCATGCAGCCTGCCTCACTTATAGGTTCATAGGCTGTTACTGGGCTATCTACCTGAAGGCATATATTAGGTCAGCCACATTGTGCAGTATTCACCGCCCCTTTAGTAGTTCCCTAGACCCTTGTACTAGCAGCTACTACCTTTGGCCCCTATCTAGTAGTGCTGTTGGTGTGATCCCCGGTGTGAACTTTCTGTTACTCTTCCACTCATCAAGGTTCCTCTTGAAGAGTGATAGTGAGGGGCTCTGTCTTATGTAGATCGGGACCTGTTCCATAGTAAGGGAAGTCTCTGCGAAGGGAATCTATCCCTCCAGCATGTTCTATTCATTGTTGTGTTGAGGTTTATATCCCTAGAGCATGTAGCTCGAGTAGATGTGGTTTTGCTAATATGGAGCATGTTCAACAATTCTGGGTTGGACATGGCTCTGTACGTTGGACAGAGATTGCCTCTGAGAAAATGGTATGCAACAGAGAACAGTCTTAGCTTTTTCAATCGTGCTGCATAGGGCAACTGTTTGAGCCCAGTAATCCTCTTGGTTAGGTACCTTTGTGGTCTTTCCAGCTGCTGGTGATGTCTAGCCAGGTACATTCCAATTGGTGCATTGTACTCAATAATGGGTCTGATGAGGGAAGAGTAGAGGGGCACCATTACATCCTTAGATCTTGATGCGAACCCTTTTATGATCAGATGGGTCACATAGAAGGATTTTCTAACCACTTTGGCAACATGGTTATCAAAGGAAAGCTGGCTATCTACTTGGGTCCCTAGATCCCTTATTTCTTCTTCAGATTTCAGGGGACTACCTCCTATGTTGTAGTTTGCAGGTACTCTTTTTTTTCCATAGGGGATTACTACGCATTTCTTTGCATTTAGCTTGAGACCATGGCTTTGACACCATGCATCAGTCTCATTTAGGCCTTTCTGGAGGATCTCCATGTCGGCCGGAGACTCTATTATAGCACCCAGTTTGCAGTCATCCACAAACGTAGTCAGCCACAGCCCTTCTGTGCTTCCTGTACTTCTAAGAAGTATATGCCAAACAGGAGGGGCCCCAGGACAGAGCCCTGAGGCACACCACTCGTTACTGGTCTGGATTCCGACATACTGTTACTTTATGGGATCTGTCTGAGAGCCAGTTTGCGATCCATCTTGTGACGTAAGGGTTTTTGCCCAGGCAGGTGAGCTTATCAATAATACCTGAATGGGGAATGGTGTTAAATGCTTTAGCAAGGTCAAGGTAAGCCGTGTGTACCTCCTTTCCCTTATCTATAGCCTGAGTAACTGTTTCAAAGAAATCCACCAGGTTTAGGAGGCATGATCTGCCCTTGACAAAGCCGAACTGTGTGGGGTCCAGCGACTGGAGGTTCCCAATCTCTCCATTTATGAGTTCCATAATGATTCGCTCCATAGCCTTAGAGATTAGACTGGTCAGGCTTATTGGTTGGTAGTTCCCAGGGTCAGTTGTGGCCTCACCCTTGTGTAGCGTGACCACCACTGCCGTGCGCCATTCTATGGGCAGATGTCCTGTGGAGAAGCCGAGACTGAACAGGGTATTAAGATGCGGGGTTAATTCCTTTGGGAGCTCAGGTATGACACAGCCTGGGACACCATCTGGTCCCATGGAGGCAGTGTTTTTAGCTTTAGATAGAGCCTTGTTAACCAACATATCAGTAATAATTGGACTTGCACAATCCCCTAGAATGATAATAGGCCCTGTAGGTGGTGAGTGGGGGGGGGGGGAATTTGCACTGAACCTGTCAGCCAAGATGTTGCCAATGTCAGAAGGGTCAGTGTATTTTGCTCGATTTTGTACTAGCTCAGAACAGACCTGAGCATTGCCATTTAGGTTTTTGATGTAGCCATAGAAGACCTTATGGTTATCCTTGGCATCCTTGGCAACTTTCTTTTCAAATTTAGCTTTAGTTGACTTGATGAGGGCCCTCATTTTCTTACTAATGCTGATCAGGGATGATTTTTCTACTTGAGATTTGGACTTTTTTTGTATAAGTCTCCTCCTTTTATTGTAAAGTTTGCTTATGGCCAGGGTCCACCAGACTGGTTTCTTCTTGCTTGAGGAAGGAGTCTTGGTTTTATTTGGGATAGCACGGTCCATGCAATCCTGAAAATGCGTATAGAGTGCCTGGGTGTAGGATTCCGCATCCTGGATATCATTATCCTTCTGCAAGGGAATAATGAAGCTTTCCACTCCAGATGCAAGTAGTTTGAAGTTTGCTTTGGAAAGGTTTTTGACTATGTTTTTTTTGATTGGGGGAGGTGGAGGAGTGAGGATGTCCACCAGGGTTATCAGTTTGTGGTCAGATCAGACCAAGTAGGGGGTGATAATGGGTGTGGTACAATGGGCGCCCATATTTGTGATGATTAAATCCAATATGTTGTCCCGTCTAGTGGGGGAACATACTAGTTGTTCAAGGGCATTTGAATTTATAAATTCTATGAATCACTGAGCATAGGAGTTGGAACATTGGTAGTTCGCCCAGTCTATACCAGGGTAGTTGAAATCACCTAAGATTATGGTGTTGGGAAGGACCTTTATATTTTCCAATGTCTCAAGGAATGCAGAGTAAGCATCTTGGGACATGGTGGGCGATCTATAACCGGCTACAACTTGAAATGTGGTTTTGCCTGCTTATAGTTGCGCATGAATGACCTCTGGGGCATCATGCTGTGCTACTAACCTGGAGATATGGGTATCCTTGATGAATATGGATACACCGCCTTTGTACTGCTATCCAGTAACTGAGGCCGGAAGGTATGATATGAATTGTAACCTGGCAGTGCTGGGGTGCTCTCTTGTGCCTTGAATCAGGTTTCCGTCACTGCACAAACATCGATTTTCTCCATGCAGAGGAGAGCCTCATGTGTGTGCATTTTGAGGTTGAGACTTCTGGCGCTGAGTAGCATTACCCTTAGTTTTTGATTAACTGTGCTGGTTACAGTTGTTGGTTTGTCCTTTGAGCCTTTCCTAAAAAAGGCACTATGGGGACGGCGAGATCCTTGGCCAGTATTCGAAAACCTAGGGGTGACAGGTGCAACCCATCTCTGGCAAAACAGCGAGGCTTGTATATCATGTCATCCCAGGCAGACAGACACTGGATCCCCTTAGAATGACACCAGAAGCTTAGCTAATTGTTGAAATTGATCATTTTGTCTTTGTATCATGGTATAATTCTAGGTGAAGGTAGTATGCTACTCAAGGTCAGGGTCATACCAGCTTGGGCTACAGGATCAGAGAGCCCCTCAATGTCTCTTTTCATGTAGTCCAAGGAGGTACGTCTTAGATCATTCACATCAACATGTACAATGACAGCGTCATACTTACAGAGGTCATAACAACTTCCTCATGTGAGTGTTTATTCTCATACTGCTGGTCTCACTTACAGTGGTCATTACACCTTCCTCATGTGAGTGTTTGCTCTCCTGCTGCATGCCTTACTTACAGGTGTCATTGCACCTTCCTCATGTGAGTGTTCACTCTTTTGCTGCCTGCCTCACGTACAAGGGTCATTACACTTTCCTCATGTGAGTATTCACTATCATGTTCTCTGCCTCACTTACAGGGGCCATTACACCTGCCTCATATGAGTGTTTACTCTCACGCTGCCTGAGTCACTTAGAGGGGTCATTACACCTTCGTCATGTGAGTGTTCACTCTCATGTTTCCTGCCTCGCTTACAGGGGTCATTACAACTTCCTCATGTGAGTGTTCACTCTCATTCTGCCTGTCTCATTTACAGGGGTCATTACACCTTCCTCATATAAGTGATTACTCTCATGCATCCTGCCTCTCTTACAGGGGTCATTACACCTTCATCTTGTGAGTGTTCACTCTCATGCTGTCTGCCTCACTTACAGGGGTCATTACACCTTCCTCATGTGAGTGTTTACTCTCATGCTTCCTGCTTCACTTACAGAGGTCATTACACCTTCCTCATGTGAGTGTTCACTCTCCTGCTGCCTTCTTCACTTTCAGGGTTCATTCCACTTTCCTCATGGGAGGGTTTACCGTCATGCTGCCTTCCTCACTTACAGGAGTCATTACACCTTCCTCATGTGAGTGTTTTCTCTCATGTTGCCTGCCTCACTTACAGGGGTCATTACATCTTCATGTGAGTGTTGATTCTTCTGCATCCTTCCTCACTTTCAGGGTTCATTCCAATTTCCAAAGGTGAGGGTTTACTCTCATGCTGCCTGCCTCACTTACAGTGGCCATTATACCTTCCTCATGTGAGTGTTCTCTCTCATGCTGCCTGCCTCACTTACAGGGATCATTACACCTTCCTTATGTAAGTGTGCTCTCTCACGCAGCCTACCTCTTTCAGAGGGGTCATTACACCTTCCTCATGTGAGTATTCACTCTCATGCAGCCTGCCTTACTTAGAGGGATCATTACACCTTCCATATGTAAGTGTTTACTCTCATGCTGCCTGTCTCACTTACAGGGGTTATTACACCTTCCTCATGTGAGTGTTTACTCTCATGTTGCCTGCCTCACATACATGGGTCTATACACCATCCTCATGTGAGTGTTCACTCTTATTCTGCCTGCCTGACTTACAGGGGTCATTACACATTCCTCATGTGAGTGTTGACTCTCCTGCCGCCTGCCTCACTTACATGGATCATTACACCTTCCTCATCTGAGTGTACACTCTCCTGCTGCCTGCTTCACTTACTGGGGTCATTACACCTTCCTCTTGTGAGTGTTTACTCTTGCATTGCTTGCCTCATTTACAGGGGTCATTACACTTTCTTCATGTGACTGTTCACTCTCATTCTGCCTGCCTCACTTACAGGGGTCATTACATCTTCCTCATGTGAGAGTTTAGTCTCCTGCTGGCTGCCTCACTTTCAAGGGTCATTACACCTTCCTTATGTGAGTGTTTACTCTCCTGCTGCCTGCTGCCATTACAGGAGTCATTACAATGTCCATGTGTCAATGTTTACTCTCCTGCTGCCTGCCTCACTTACAGGGGTCATTACACCTTCCTCATGTGAGTGTTTACTCTCATGTTGCCTGCCTCACTTACAGGGGACATTACACCTTCATGTGAGTGTTCACTTTCATGCTGCCTGCCTCACTTACAGGGTTCATAACACCTTCCTCATGTGAGTTTTTACTCTCATTCAGCCTGCCTTACTTTTAGTGGTCATTACAACTTTCTTAAGTGAGTGTTTACTCTCCTGCTGCCTACGTCACTTAAAGGGATCATTACACCTTCATATTGTAAGTGTTCACTCTCATGCTGCCTGCTTCACTTACAGGGGTCATTACACATTCCTCATGTGAGTGTTTACTCTCATTCTGCCTGTCCCACAGGGGTCATCACACCTTCCTTGTGTAAATGTTTACTCTCATGCAGTCTACCTCACTTACAGAGGTCATTACACCTTCATTGAATTTTTACTCTCATGCAGCCTGCCTCACTTACATGGGTCATTACACCTTCCTCATGTGAGTGTTCACTCTCATGCTGCCTGCCTGACTTACAGGGGTCATTACACCTTCCTCATGTGAGTGTTTACTCTCATGCTGCCTGCCTCAGTTACATGGGTCATTACACCTGCCTCATGTGAGTGTTCACAATCCTGCTTCCTGCCTCATGTACAGGGGTCATTACACTTTCCGCCTTTGTGAGTGTTTACTATCATGCTCCCTGCCTCACTTATAGGGGTCATTACACCCTCCTCATGTGAGTGTTTACTCTCATGCTGCCTGCCTCAGTTACAGGGGTTTTACACCTTCCTCATGTGAGTTTTTAATCTCATGCTGCCTGCCTTTCTTACAGGGGCATTACACCTTCCTCATGTGAATGTTTACTCTCATGCTGCCTGTGTCACTTAGAGGGGTAATTACACCTTTGTCATGTGAGTGTTCACTCTCATGTTGCCTGCCTCACATACAGTGGTCATTTCACCTTCCTCATGTGAGTGTTTACTCTCATGCAGCCTGCCTCTCATACAGAGGTCAATACACCTTCCTCATGTGAGTGGTCACTCTCATGCTGCCTGCTACACTTACAGGGGTCATTACACCTTCCTTATGTGAGTGTTTACTCTCATGTTGCCTTCCTCACTTACAGGGGTCATTACACCTTCCTCATGTGAGTGTTTACTCACCTGTTCCCTGCCTCACTTACAGGGGCATTACACCTTCCTCATGTGAGCACTCTCCTGCTGCCTTCCTCACTTACAGGGGTCATTACACCTTCCTCATGTGAGTGTTTACTCTTATGCAGCCTGCCTCACTTACAGGGGTCATTACAACTTCTTCATGTGAGTATTCGGTCTCATGCTGACTGCCTCACTTACAGGGGTCATTACACCTTCCTCATGTGAGTGTTCACTCTCATGCTGCCTGTCTCACTTACAGGGGTCATTACACCTTCCTTATGTGACTGTTCACTCTCATGCAGCCTGCTTCTCTTACAGAGGTCATTACACCTTCCTCATGTGAGTGTTTATTCTCATACTGCCGGCCTCACTCACAGGGGTCATTACACCTTCCTCATGTGAATGTTCACTCTCATGCTGCCTGCCTCACTTACAGGGGTCATTACACTTTCCTCATGTGAGTGCTTACTCTCCTGCTGCCTTCCTCACTTACAGGGGTCATTACACCTTCCCCATGTGAGTGGTTACTCTCATGCAGCCTGCCGCACTTACAGGGGTCATTACAACTTTTTCATATGAGTGTTCACTCTCATGCTGCCTGCCTCACTTACAGGGGTCTATACACCTTCCTCATGTGAGTGTTCACTCTCATGCTGCCTGCAACACTTACAGGGGTCATTACACATTCCTCATCTGAGTGTACACTCTCTGCCTCACTTACAGGGGTCATTACACCTTCCTCATTTGAGTGTTTACTCTCATGCTGCTTGCCTCACTTTCAGGGGTCATTACACCTTCCTCTGTGAGTGTTTACTCTCATGTTGCCTGTCTCACTTACAGGGTCATTACACCTTCCTCATGTGACTGTTCACTCTCCTTCTGCCTGCCTCTCTTACAGGGGTCATTACATCTTTCTCGTGTGAGAGTATACTCTCCTCCTGCCTGCCTCACTTACAAAGGTCATTACACCTTCCTTATGTGAGTGTTTACTCTCCTGTTGCCTGCCTCCATTACAGAGGTCATTACACCTTCCTTGTTTGAGTGTTCACTCTCATGCTGCCTGCCTCACTTACAGGTTTCATTACACTTTACTCATTTCAATGTTTACTCTCATGCTGCCTGTCTCACTTACAGGGGTCGTTACATCTTCCTTATGTGAGTGTTCACTCTCATGCTGCCTGCCTCACTTACAGGGGTCATTACACCTTCCTCGTGTGAGTGTTTACTTTCATGCTACCTGCCTCACTTACAGGGGTCATTACATTTTCCTCTTGTGAGTATTTACTCTCATGTTGCCTGCCTCACTTCCAGCGTCATTACACCTTCCTCATGTGACTATTTACTCTCATTCTATCTGCCTCAATTACAGAGGTCATTACACCTTTCTCGTGTGAGAGTTTACTCTCCTGCTGCCTGTCTCCGCTACAGGGGTCTTTACACATTCCTCATGTGAGTATTCACTCTCATGCAGCCTGCCTCTTTTACAGGGGTCATTACACCTTCCTCATGTGTGTGTTCACTCTCATGCTGCCTTCCAAATTTACAGGGGTCATTACACCTTTGTCATGTGAGTGTTCACTCTCATGTTGCCTGCCTCACATACAGTGGTCATTTCATCTTCCTCCTGTGAGTGTTTACTCTCATGCAGCCTGCCTCTCATACAGGGGTCAATAAACCTTCCACATGTGAGTGGTCGCTCTCATGCTGCCTGCTACACTTACAGGGGTCATTACACCTTCCTCATGTGAGTGTTTAGTCTCATGCTTCCTTCCTCACTTACAGGGGTCATTGCACCTTCCTCATGTGAGTGTTTACTCACCTGTTCCCTGCCTCACTTACAGGGGTCATTACACCTTCCTCATGTGAGAGTTTACTCTTATGCAGCCTGCCTCACTTACAGGGGTCATTACAACTTCTTCATGTGAGTATTCAGTCTCATGCTGACTGCCTCACTTACAGGAGTCATTACACCTTCCTTATGTGACTGTTCGCTCTCATGCAGCCTGCCTCTCTTACAGGGGTCTTTTCACCTTCCTCATGTGAGTGTTTATTCTCATACTGCCGGCCTCACTTACAGGGGTCATTACACCTTCCTCATGTGAATGTTCACTCTCATGCTGCCTGCCTCCCTTACAGGGGTCATTACACTTTCCTCATGTGAGTGCTTATTCTCCTGCTGCCTGCCTCATTTACATGAATCATTACACCTTCGTCATATGAGTGTACATTCTCCATCTGCCTGCCTCACTTACAGGGGTCATTACACCTTCCTCGCTTGAGTGTTCACTCGCATGCTGCCTGCCTCACTAACAGGGGTCATTACACCTTCCTCATGTGAGTGTTCACTCTCCTGCTGCCTTCCTCACTTACAGGGGTCATTACACCTTCCCCATGTGAGTGGTTACTCTCATGCAGCCTGCCTCACTTACAGGGGTCATTACAACTTCTTCATATGAGTGTTCACTCTCATGCTGCCTGCCTCACTTACAGGGGTCTATACACCTTCCTCATGTGAGTGTTCACTCTCATGCTGCCTGCAACACTTACAGGGGTCATTACACATTCCTCATCTGAGTGTACACTCTCTTCCTCCCTGCCTCACTTACAGGGGTCATTACACCTTCCTCATTTGAGTGTTTACTCTCATGCTGCTTGCCTCACTTACAGGGGTCATTACACCTTCCTCTTGTGAGTGTTTACTCTCATGTTGCCTGTCTCACTTACAGGGGTCATTACACCTTCCTCATGTGACTGTTCACTCTCCTTCTGCCTGCCTCACTTACATGGGTCATTACATCTTTCTCATGTGAGAGTTTACTCTCCTGCTGCCTGCCTCACTTACAAAGGTCATTACACCTTCCTTATGTGAGTGTTTACTCTCCTGTTGCCTGCCTCCGTTACAGAGGTCATTACACCTTCCTTGTCTGAGTGTTCACTCTCATGCTGCCTGCCTCACTTACAGGTTTCATTACACTTTCCTTGTTTCAATGTTTACTCTCATGCTGCCTGTCTCACTTACAGGGGTCATTACATCTTCCTTATGTGAGTGTTCACTCTCATGCTGCCTGCCTCACTTACAGGGGTCATTACACCTTCCTCGTGTGAGTGTTTACTTTCATGCTTCCTGCCTCATTTACAGAGGTCATTACACCTTACTCATGTGAGTGTTAACTCTCATGCTGCCTGCATCACTTACAGGGGTCATTACATCTTCCTCTTGTGAGTATTTACTCTCATGTTGACTGCCTCACTTACAGGGGTCATTACACCTTCCTCATGTGACTATTCACTCTCATTCTACCTGCCTCACTTACAGGGGTCATTACAACTTTCTCGTGTGAGAGTTTACTCTCCTGCTGCCTGTCTCCATTACAGGGGTCTTTACACATTCCTCATGTGATTATTCACTCTCATGCTTCCTTCCAAATTTACAGGGGTCATTACACCTTCCTCATGTAAGTATTTACTTTCATGCTGCCTGCCTCACCTACAGGGGTCATTACACCTTCCTCATGTGAGTGTTTACTCTCTTGTTGCCTGCCTCACTTACAGGGGTCTATACACCACCTCATGTGAGTGTTCACTCTCATGCTGCCTGCCTCACTTACATGGATCATTATACCTTCCTCATCTGAGTGTACATTGTCCTGCTGCCTGCCTCATTTACAGCGGTCATTACACCTTCCTCGTGTGAATGTTTACTCTCATGTTGCCTTCCTCACTTACAGGGGTCATTACACCTTCCTCATGTGAGTGTTAACTCTCATGCTGCCTGCCTCACTTACAGGGGTCATTACACTTTCCTCATGTGAGTGTTAACTCTCATGCTGCCTGCCTCAATTACGAGGGTCATTACACCTTCCTTATGTGAGTGTTAACTCTCATGCTGCCTGCCTCACTTACAGGGGTCATTACACCTTCCTCATGTGACTATTCACTCTCATTCTGCCTGCCTTACTTAAAGGGGTCATTACACCTTTCTCATGTGAGAGTTTACTCTCCGCTTGCCTGCCTCTGTTACAGGGGTCTTTACACATTCCTCATGTGAGTGTTCACTCTCATGCATCCTGCCTCACTTACAGGGCTCATTACACCTTCCTCATGTGTGTGTTCACTCTCATGCTGCCTGCCAAATTTACAGGCGTCATTACACCTTCCTCATATGAGTGTTTACTGTCCAGCTGCCTGCCTCTCTTACATGGATCATTATACCTTCTTCATCTGAGTGTACACTCTCCTGCTGCCTGCCTCACTTACAGGGGTCATTACACCTTCCTCTTGTGAGTGTTCACTCTCATGTTGCCTGCCTCACTTACAGGGGTCATTACACCTTCCTCATGTGAGTGTTAACTCTCATGCTGCCTGCCTCAGTTACAGGAGTCATTACACCTTCCTCATGTGAGTGTTTACTTTCATGCTGCCTGCCTCACTTATAGGTGTCATTATACCTTCTTCGTGTGAGTGTTTACTTTCATGTTGTCTGCCTCACTTACAGGGGTCTATACACCTTCCTCATGTGAGTGTTCACTCTCATGCTACCTGCCTCACTTACAGGGGTCATTACACCTTCCTCATATGAGTGTTTACTCTCCTGCTGCCTGCCTCACTTACATAGATCATTACATCTTCCTCATCTGAGTGTACACTCTCCTGCTCCCTGCCTGACTTACAGGGGTCATTACACCTTCCTCGTTTGAGTGTTTTCTCTCATGTTGTCTGCCTTACAGGGAAAATTACACCTTTCTCATGTGAGAGTTAAGTCTCATTCTGCCTGCCTCACTTACAGGGGTCATTACGCCTTCCTCATGTGAGTGTTAACTGTCATGCTGCCTGCCTCACTTACAGGGTTCATTACACCTTCCTCTTGTGACTGTTCACTCTCATGCTGCCTGCCTCACTTACAGCGGTCTATACACCTTCCTCATGTGAGTGTTTGTTCTCATGCTGCCTGTGTAACTTACAGGGGTTATTACACCTTCCTCATCTGAGTGTACCCCTCTCATGCTGCCTGCCTCACTTACAGGGGTCATTACATCTTCCTCCTGTGATTGTTCACTCTCATTCTGCCTGTCTCACTTACAGGGGTCATTACACCTTCCTTATGTGAGTGTTCACTCTCTTGCTGCCTGCCTCACTTACATGGTTCATTACACCTTCCTTATGTGAGTGTTTACTCCAAGCTGCCTTCCTCACTTACAGGCATCATTGCACTTTGCTTGTGTCAGTGTTTACTCTTCTGCTACCTGCCTTATTTACAGGCGTCAATACACCTTTCTCATGTCAGTGTTCACTCTCATGCTGCCTACATCACTTACAGGGGTCATTACACTTTCCTCATCTGAGTGTTTACTCTCATGCTGCCTGCCTCACTTACAGGGGTCATTACACATTCCTCATGTGAGTTTTCACTCTCATACCTCATTGATGAAGTTATGAAGTTATCATTTTCATGACTTTGTCATACAAAGCACACCACAAGACTAGCCCTTTGCATTACTGACTATCTTCTGTGGGGAGGGTTTCACTGTCCAGTCCTATTCACAGTCCCAGAATATATGCAATCATGCTCCCCTTGTTAGTCACAATAGTCAATGGGACCACAAACTAGCTCATGTCACCCGGGTTGTAGCCAAGGCTTTACACTATTCCCCTTTATCCTCCTGCATTATTGGGTATGTCACTTTCAGTTAAAAACCAAGAAATACAATTTTTTGTCTGATAAAAATTACAAACTCTGAACCAGCATTAACAAGGAGGGGCAGTATTACTGACAAGAAGCATAAGAATGCAGCCTTCAGTTCTGTCACTGAAATAAGAAAACGGATGAATTACTATTATGAACACTGCCTTTAGACATTTCTTAGTGACTCTTCCCTTTCCTCTTCCATCACTATCTACACATATTACATATTGTAAACATTATCTATATACAGGGATTACATCTATTATGTCCACTTGCATGAATTACCAACTATACTAGCAGTATGTTGTCATGCTCACACGCACTGCTGTACCCCACTTTCAGATCAGTGTTCTTAAAGTGCTAAAGTAGTGTCTCCAGGTACTGCACAGTACTAATGACACAGATATCAACGTTTGCTGTATCATCTTATCAAAGCAGTGCAATCCATCTCTATCATGCTTTCTTAAAAAGCATCCTGTTTTCTAGGACCTTGTTAAGTTACTCCTTTTCATCCTGTTTTATTTAACTTACTTGCTTCAGTTACTTGATGCATGCCCAACCACAACATGGAATGCAATAAGCTAGCTAGGAGGAACATAGTTTACACGTCTATGCCTGCATCCATGATTATGTACCTTTGCATTCATATTTTTTATTCTTATATGAAGTAAACTTAGCAATTGTCACCATTTCCCATTATGAACAACTAAACCAGAATTAAAAAAAAAATCAAAACATTACATTTCTCAACTTCACTTTTGTTTATAAAGTTGTAAAACTAGATGGTATCAAGGGTAAAAAAAAATAAATTTGAAGTGGGTGTCAAAATGATACCACAGAAAAGTACTTGATGTTGATAAAGAAACTAAACAAAAATCTGAAAGGTAGCACAGGAAAGTATCCTTTTCCAGCAGTTTGTGACTACACTGTCCATTTACCATTGCAAAAAAAAAATCAGACAATACATTCCAGTCTGAACAAAGTTGTGAAATCATATGATTTTTGTGATGTAGTCTCTAAAGTATAGATGTTAATCTATTCTTAGTTGCATAAATATAAAACATTGACTTTTTCTAATGCTTGAAGAGAAAAATATCAGTCTTCTTTCATTCATTCATGTATGAAAGATGTTATACTAGGTGAAAATTGTCAATAATTATGCACAATAAGTTGCAATGAAAGAACCTAAAGTCCAGCCACTAATTTCCCAGAAGAAATTAATTAAACTTTTTACTATGTCTGGCAAAAACTGCTTAGAATTATATGAAATGATTAGATGCGAGGCTGCAGAATATTCATCAGTCACATTAATTGATGCTCTGAATGTAATGGTGACCATAAGCATGGCTGTAAAACTTTAATACTGATCATAATAAGTCATTAAGTTCACAGCTACCCCATTGAACTGTACTCTCAACAACTTTGGCTCAACATGCCTTAAACAAAATGTATGTATATATGCAGCAGTTAATCTGCTCTGCACATATTACTGAATAAGGCTCTTAGTGAGTTTTATATCGGTACTCCCACAGTAAGAACCACCTGCAGAGCTGTGCAACTTTACTCACTTAATATCACAGAGCAAAATAATTTCTCTTTCTCTAAATGATTACGTGTAAAAGAATGCTTGTCTTTAATGTATGACAAAGTACCTTACAAGTAGCTTTGAATCAGTCTAGGCCCATTTGTGGAAGCAAGGCAGTAATATTAGAAAACATACAATGTAATTAACTGTTATGATAAATATAACAACTGTGCTTTACACAGCTTGAAAAAAGGATGACAGATTAATGGACGACCTTTCTGAGACACAAATTTTTGTGCAATGCCTCAGTAAACAGTATTTTCCCTCCGTCTGAAAAATGCTCAGTAAACAGTTCACTCGCTTCTTTTCACAAAGCACCTCAAAGAATATAACTCATTGTTCTCACATAGTGCCTCCATAAAAATATTCCCTTTTCCACGCTGAGCATCATTACTAAATAGATTCCTTGCTTCTAATAAAATCTCTCAGTAGACAATCCACAACTCTGGAAGTTTCCGAACTACAGAAAGCCAGAGTAGTTTATAGACCACTATATCACTGCAGTTTTGCACTAAGTGGCTGTAGCACAGAAACCAGTCTTGCTGGTGAATCCTCATGCAAATGCAGCAGTTTCTGAGAGAAGCTAATGCAAATTACTCATGTTCGCCCCCTGACATTGCACTGATAGCAGATTAATGCTCTACTGAGACAATTTTTTTGTGATGAGAAAAAAATGAATGTCATCAAAAAAGATGAAGTTCATGCATTCTTCTCATGGTAATGGTCACGGCTTGTGCAACCTGTTATGGCAGTTATCAGGGATAAGAGCAAGAGGGTAAGAGTGCGTATGTATATATGTGTTTGTGAAGATTCTAAACTGTGTTTACTGGTGTGTGTGTGTGTGTGTGTGTGTGTGTGTGTGTGTGTGTGTGTGTGTGTGTGTGTGTGTGTGTGTGTGTGTGTGTGTGTGTGTGTATGTGTGTGTGTCTGTGTGTGTGTGTGTGTGTGTGTGTGTGTGTGTGTGTGTGTGTGTGTGTGTGTGTGTGTGTGTGTGTGTGTGTTGGTGGATTTTACACTAGTGTATTCAGGTTTACCAGCACATTGAATCAGAGACACAGTGATTAGACACTAGTGAGGTATTTCTGTGTACAGCCTCACCTTATCTCTGAATCAGAGATTCTCACAGTCTAGCTGAATGACAACCCACATTAATCAGTTAGGACTAGCAGCAAAGATCGGTTTGAATATCAGAATTGTTTTTCATGCAAATAAAAGGTTCAGGCAATTAAGTTATATAAAGCTAGCTTGTGTTTGCATAATGTTAGCAAACCTTTGTGAAGATGGGCATTGTTGAGTTTTCCATTCAACATATCCTCATCACAGTAGATTTTAGTAAGTTATAGATAAAATAATTGAAAGTCTGTATGGTGTTTTGATTATCATGTGTAAAGTATTATAGAACAAAAACAGTTTATGAGAATCATGAGATTGATTAAATTGCTGTACGGACTGAGCCACAAAGGTCTGAATTTTACATCTGCAAAATATCAGGTCAGCAACTCATCTCAAATATTTATGTTTAATAGTCTGAATTCTGACAGACTCAGACTAGATTTTTGTAAAACATATTGCTATATTAAAAAAAAACAGATCTACTCTTATGCAGTTATGAATATCCAAATATCATTTTTTTAACCCCAATTGACTTTCCACAAATATCTTCCTCCTAACCCTAATGACCCATTCATTTTTGCATGTGACAACAGCTAGCCTATTTGTTCCTGGATCTCAGAGAGAGACCTGAGGTGCCTTTGTCTGATGACATGGCTGAAAGCCTGTAGGTCCATTCATTCCTCCTGAGATGAAAGTCATGGAAGATGTGTTGTCATCTGTTCAAGAGTGGGCTTCTTCCTAACATCCCTTCCCTCCTTTTATTGGTCTTCAGGTTTGGAAGTCATACATCCTCTTTTCACACCTGGGAAGATCCTTTTGTTCCATAGCATGGGACACATGGGGCATCTTGACCCAGTGGTGGGTACATGTAATCCTTCAACTCACAATATGGCATCAGTCATGCAGCAAGTATAAACATCTCCCTTCCCTTAAAAAGGGTGAAATGACAATGGTCATTCACCCCCCATGTTCCTCTGCCTCACCCCCTCTGGTCCCCAAGATTACTGTCAAACATAGATCACCTGGGTTATAGTCAGGCTCTTTGCCACAAGACTGAGGTTGGTCCAATAACCTTCAACGTTTACTTTTAAGCTTCCAGAGGCATTGATAGTGATACTGATTCAGCTATTAGAGTTTAATATCAATAGGCTTGGGTGATCATAGCAAACCAACAGATTCTATTTGTTGAAAAGGCTTATTACGAACGCTCCCTCCTTGAAATTTTATTTTGTCTCTAAAGCAGTTATTCCTGAGGTTGTTGTCAGCCTTTTACATTCTGTTGCTATTCTATAACAAGACATGTCAGCAATTTCATATCTACATATCTAGAGCAAAACTGTTTTAATAGCGAGTCTGGTCACAAACCACTGCAAATTGTTTTCAAGAACTATTTGTATAAAACTCTACATAAATAAAAAAGAATGTCATTAAACCTGCAAAAATATGATCTCAAAGCTCAGTAGATTTGGAACTCAAACTCGTTATTTGCAGGAGAACAAATAAGATTTGCTGAAACATGATTTTAAATTTCTGTGTTATTTCACATTTGCTTATGTCTTCAGAGAAAACTGTTGAACTTATGAAATGTAGGCAAGAAGATGTGGACAAGAAACAGCTAATGGAATTTATTATAAATGGCAAAACATATCAAATATGTTTACTGTATGAAAACTATTTGGTTGTACTATGTGTTGTTTTTATTTATTTATTTTTATTTACATTTGTTGACCGGGAGTGTCCGACTGGACGTAGGTCCATTTTCAGCGGAGGCCCGGGGAGAAAAGCTCCACAGTTAAAATAAACAGACAGTAGTTACATTGGATTACAGAGCGATTAACAATTTACATAGCAATTACTTACAACATATTTACAGATGAAGAACATAGTACATCAGTAGACAACTAGAATCTTTACCTGTGAAGTACATAACAGACATTAACAAATGTTACAATAAGAAGTTCCTGCTGTATAATAAGTACTAGGCTTATGAGCATCTGAGCTTAGCACTAAAGAAGTTCCAAATTACTACAGCACTCAGCCTTCCTCTTTACCTAGAGGAAAACAGTTTTTGTACTTACTTTCCTCACTTGCTTTGAGAGAAACAGCTTGTATACTCACTTTCCTCACTTGTCTAGAGGAAAGTAGTTTTTTATTCAAGCATGTCCAAGGGTCAGCTCCCAGTGTTCTCTCCTGTCTATCTGATGAATCTGGGCATCTTGGGGCAATGTAGCAAATGCCTCATGTACACAGACAACCCTCTCCTCCTACCAGCCAACACCACAACCTGGGAGAGATGCACTTATCTAGCCAAACTGGAGGTTAAGCTTTCTCCAACCAAGACTGAACTTGACAGTCAAGAGGAGAAGGTAAACATTTGCACCACACCACACTCATCACATCATCCCACTAAGCCTACACCACCAAAATCCACACATAGAAACACAAAAACATTCGCAGAGGCTCTCAATAATGATCTGCTCAAGAAATGGAGACCTCAAAAGCAGAAACCCAGGCAACTTCCACCCCCAACACAACCCAAATGACACATAGCCCACAGACCCTGTGTGCCAATAAACCACAGCCCATAAGGCAAAACAATGCACCCAACACACTAGCCATAGGGCACTCTGTAGTCAGGCACACTGATGTCCCACTCACTAGGCTAAACAAGGAGAAGATTACTGTCAGCTGCCTGTCGGGTGCCAGGATCCACCACATAACCCACGCACTCAGGTCACTCCACAACAAGTACAAATATGACTTTGTCATTGTCCATGTTGGTGTGAATGACCTGAGATGTACCTCCATGGACTACATGAAAAGAGACATGGAAGAGCTCTCCGATTTGTAGCCCAGGTAGGTATGACCCTAGCCCTGAGTAGCATCCTGTCATTGTCCAGAATTATGCCACAGTACAAGGACAAAATGATTGACTTCAACAATTGGCTAAACTTCTGGTGTCATTCTAAGGGGATCCAGTATCTGTCTGCCTGGGATGACATGGTCGACAAATCACAATGCTTTGCCAGAGATGGCCTGCACCTGCTGCCCCTGGGATTCCTGATACTGGCTAAGGGTCTTGCTGCCCCTATAGTGCCTTTTTAAGGCAAGGTTCAAATGACAAATTCACCACCATAACAGGAACAGGCAAGCAAAAACTGAGGGTAATGCTACTCAATGCTAGAAGTCTAAATCTCAAAATGCACTCACTCGAGGCACTCCTTAAAATGGAGAACATCGATATCTGTTCAGTGACTGAGACCTGGTTCAAGGCTCTAGAGAGCACACCTACATTACCAGGCTATAACTCATGCCACACTTTTCAGCCATCTAACCAGGACCAAAACACCAAAGGCGGAGGTGTGTCCATATTCATTAAGGATATCCACACCTCCAGGTTAGCTGTGCAGCATAATGCATCCAAGGTTATCCAAGTGCAACTATCTCTTGGCAAAACTTCAATCCAAATTGTAGCTTGCTACAGATCCCCCACCATGTCCCAGGATTCACACACCTCTTTTCTTGATATACTGGAAAATATTAGGGTTCAACCAAACACCTTAATAATGGGTGATTTCAACTACCCCACCATTAACTGGGAAAACTACTCATGCACCAACTCCTTCACTCAACGCTTTCTGGAATTCATAAATTCCAATACCCTGGATCAACTTATTCACACCCCCACCAGGGGCAACAATATCTTAGACCTAGTCATTACCAACATGAATGACCGGTTTCCACACCTAAACTCAACTCCTCGTTGGTCAGATCCGACCATAATCTAGATATCCGCATCCCACCCCCACCTCCACCATTAAGGAAACCATGGTAAAAAATTTCTCCAAAGCCAACTTCATGAACTTCATGACACCCATGCAGATGGACAATACAGTTATGTCTGCTGAATCCTACACAGGTGCACTCTATAAGCACTTACACGAGTGCACGGATTGTGCTATCCCAAACAGAAACAAGATGCTATCCTCCAAAAAAAGGAAGCCAATCTGGTGGTCCCCTGTCATAAACAAACTATACAACAGAAGGAAGAAACTGTTGCAGCTCCCTGGTCAGCCTCAGTAAGAAGCTGAGATCCCTTATAAGATCCTCCAAAGCTAGCTATGAAAACAAAATCACCATTGATTCTAAGGGGGACCACAAAGCATTCTATAGCTATGTCAAAAATCTCAATGGCAGCACCCAAATCTGCTCTGAGTTACAGCACAACGGCATGAAAATTACAGAAGCAACTGATGTTGACAACATCCTGGCAGATAGGTTCAGTGCTAACTTTACTCCCCTCTCAACCCCTAAAGGGACCATATCTATACAGGAAGAATGCAGAGTGAACTGTAATTACATCTGCAGGTAAAAGTTGCACTCTCTAAAACCAAAAACACAGCATCCATGGGACCGAACAACATCCCAGGCTGTGTTTTACATGAACTTCAGAACAAACTGTCTCCCCACCTAAGTATCATGTTCAACCATAGTCTCACGTCAGGCTTTGTGCCCACTGAATGGCGCACACCAATAGTTATTCCACTCCATAAAGGGGGAGCCACCACCGATCCTGGGAACTATTGCCCTATTAGCCTGGTCTGCAAGGCCATGGAACGTATCATCATGGAACTCATAAACAAACACATTGGTAAACTCCATACTCTGGACCCCACCCAGTTCGGGTTTGTGAAAGGCAGATCATGTCTTCTGAACCTGATCGAATTCTTTGAGGCAGTCAACAAAGCCATAGACGAGGGTAAGGTGGTTCACACAGCCTGTCTTGAACTCACCAAGGCTTTTGACACAGTTGCCCGATCTGGAATTATAGCTAAACTCACTAAACTAGTTATAAATCCCTACATCACAAGATGGGTTGCTAACTGGCTCACTGACAGAACCCACACTGTAAAAGTTGCAGATTTGACATCTGACTTCAAACCAGTGACAAGTGGAGTACTACAGGGTTCAGTCCTGGGACCTCTCCTGTTTGGTATCTACTTCTCTGAAGTACAGGCTAACACAGAAGGCCTCTGGTTAACAAAGTTCACAAATGACTGCAAATTAGGAGCCATAGTCGAGTCCCCAAATGATGTGGACATCCTACAGAAGGGCCTCATTGAGACAGATGCCTGGTGTCAGAGGCATGGCCTCAAGCTCAATGCCAAAAGGTGCATTGTCATCCCCTTTGGTAAAAACTCTGTACTCATGAACTACCACATATACGTCAGTCTAATTAATGCCAAATGTGTGATAAAACACCTTGGGACCCAGGTGGACAGTAGTCTCTCCTTTGATAATCACATCGCCACAGTAGTCAGGAAATCCTTCTATGTGGTACACCTCATCACAAAAGGGGTCTCATCCAGGAAAAAAGAGGTCATTGTTCCCCATAGAGTACAACACCCCTTTTGGAATGTACCTCACAAGACATCTGCAGCAGCTGGAAAGGGCAAAGATGTACCTCACAAAGAGGATTACTTGCCTCAAACAGCTGCCCTACACTGACCGTCTCAAAAAACTCCCGCTTTACTCTGTAGCATACCGCCTACTCTGAGGAGATCTCTGCCTAATATATAATGCTATGCTAAACCCAGAGCTGTTGGACATGCTACACCTAAAGAAATCCCAATTCCTCCGAACTATACGCTGTAGGGACCGATACCTTGTCACCACAATAAACAGGACATGCTGGAGGGATAGATTCCTGTCCCAGAGACTTCCCATACTGTGGAAAAATCTATCCATTTATGTCAAGCAAAGTTCCTCATTAGCACTCTTCAAGAAAAATCCTGATGAGTGGATGGGAAATAGGAAATATCCCCCCCGAGGATCACCTCTGTGTCTCTGCTCGGCAGGGGCACAGGAAAATAACTTTCTTGGGTGGCGTAAGCCATGGAACCTTGTTGGTTAGGCTTAATTAGGCCCTTCGGCCGAAAGCCTAGTACCTATCTATGAACCAAGATGAATGGAGGTGTGAGCGCAGACTGTGACATAAAGGTGACATGGTCATTATTCCAAGCCAGATGTGCAGATCTTTCTTCCACAGATTCATTTATGAGTCACATCAAGGTGTGTTTAGATGTAAAGTAGGTGCAAGTCATATACTCAGTTGTTCTAGGATATCAAAACATCTAAAAAACAGTATGAACAACTCTGAGATCTGTGTTACGTTCCACAAACAAACTGGTAAACATGAATAATCTCTTCTAGTAAAAGGATTATCATTATCTGAAGTTTGTCCAAAATGACACAAATAAAACTATTAAAACGAAAAGAACCAGGAGCTGAAAAAAAATGAACATCTGCTTTATTAATAAAAAACCATGAAGTGCTTTTGTCCTGGTAACAGGACTTCTTTGGAATAAAACAAATCTATCCACGCTTGTACTTATATAGTAAAAAACTTTTGCCCATTAAAGAACATCAGGTAATTCTGTTGGTCATCCTCACCATTAATGAGTGACCTATTAGAAATAATTAAAGCACATCAAACACCATTTGTTAAAATGAAAAAAAAAAAAATATATATATATATATATATATAAATATATATATATATATATATATATATATATATATATATATATATATATATATATATATAGATATAGATATATATAATATATATATAGATATATATATATCTATATATATATATATATATATATATATATATATATATATATATGTATACATTGCACACACACACACACACACACACACACACACACACACACACACACACACACACACACACACACACACACACACACACACACACACACACACACACACACACACACACACATTTTATTTATATATATATCTATGGGTCCCCTTCACATGGTTGACTTTTCAGAAAGTCAACTTTCATATGGCTGAGGCCACATGATCAACTTTCGAAAAGCCGACCATGGGGAACCGCTATCTCCATACAGTGCAGAATGGGAAAATGTCCTCTTCTGCACTATAGTGCGATCTCATTGTTGGTATAGTTAAGTTACGGGGGATGTGGGGGGGCAGAGTCCCCCACCGGTGTCCAAGGGGGGGTTTGCTCTCCTGCTAACTGTTGAAAGGTAAGTGTTTGGTGTGTGTTATGTGTTTATATTTTACATGGTCGGCTTTTCAAAAGTCAATCATATGGTGTCGGCCATATGAAAGTCGACTTTCTGAAGAGTCGACCATGTAAAGTACACCCATAATAGACCCATATAGTGCATGGGAAAATTTTCTCTTCCGCACTGTACTGCTATCTCAGAATTCATATATTTAAGTTAGGGGGTATGGGGGGCAGAGCACCCCATGGGGGGGTCCAGGGGTCTTTTCCCCCTTAACAGTTGAAAGGTAAGTGTTTGGTGTGTGTTATGTGTTTATTTTACATGGTCGGCTTTTCAAAAGTCAATCATATGGTCTCGACCATATGAAAGTTGACTTTCTGAAGAGTTGACCATGTAAAGTAGACCAATAGTAGACACACACACACACACACACACACACACACACACACACACACACACATACATATATATATATATATATATATATATATATATATATATATATATATATATATATATATATGCAATCACGCAAATTGCAAGAGTCGAATGGTTGATATGTGAACACACAATTGTCAAGTGGCAGGTAATCAAACTGAAAGAGGTCAAACGAGACTGTGGAGGGAGGTTGCGCTTCAGTGAGAAATGGGCGTAGCTCATTTCCTCACTGTAGTGTGATCTCAGAGTTGGTATATTTAAGTAGTGGGGATGTGGGGTTGAATAGTAGAGGTTAGCTGATTCCATCGGGTGGAAGACTGCAATGTTGAAAATGTCAAATAGACATTCCCATTTTCAACATTCCAATCTGACTCTGTTGTAAGATTACGTTATTTTTCAGTGTTGTCATTGTTCGATTGCATCAGTTTTGAACATACCATGGTAAACCTATATGGATTTATCTTCTCCTTCTTCTTTTGGCTGCTCCTGTTAGGAGTCACCACAGCAGATCAACTGTTTCCATTTATTCCTGTCCTCTGCATCTTGCTCTGTCACAGCAACCAACTGCATGTCCTCTCTCACCATATCCATAAACCTTATCTTAGGCCTTCCTCTTTTCCTCTTACCTGGCAGCTTCATCCTTAGCATATTTTTCCCAATATACTCAGGATCCCTTCTCGGCACATGTCCAAACCAATGTAATCTTGCCTCTCTGCCTTTGTCTCCAAACCTTCCAACCTGGGCTGACCCTCTAATATACTTATTCCTAATCCTGTCCATCCTTGTCACACCCAGTGCAAATCTTAACGTCTTCAACTCTTCCATATCAAGCTCTGACTCCTGCCTTTTTGCCAGTGCCACTGTCTCCAACCCATATAACATAGCTGGTCTCACTACCCTCTTGTAAACCTTCCCTTTCACTCTTACTGGTACTCGACTGTCACAAATCACTCCTGACACTCTTCTCCACCTACTTCATCCTGCCTGTACTCATTTCTTCACCTCTCTTGCACACTCACCATTACTCTGAACTGTTGATCCCAAGTACTTAAACTCATCCATCTTCGCCACCTCTACTCCCTGCATCCTCACCATTCCTCTATCCTCCCTCTTATTCACAGACATATATTCTGTCTTAGTCCTGCTGACCTTTATTCCTCTTCTCTCTATATCTCCACCTGTCCAAGGTCTCCTCCACCTGTTCCCTACTTTCACTAAAGATCACAATGTCATCTGCAAACATCATAGTCCACAGGGATTCCTGTCTGATCTCGTCTGTCAACCTGTCCATCAACATTGCAAATAACAAAGGGCTCAGAGCTGATCCTTGATGTAATTCCACCTCCACCTTAAATGCATTTGTCACTCCCACCGCAGACCTCACCACTGTCACACTACCCTCATACATATCCTGTGCCACTCTTACATACTTGTCTGAGACTTCCGTCTTCCTCATACAATACCACAACTCCTCTCTAGGCACCCTGTCATATGCTTTCTCTAAATCCACAAAGACACAATGCAACTCCTTCTGACCTTCTCTGTACTTCTTCATCAACACTCTCAGAGCAAACATTGCATCTGTAGTGCTCTTTCCTGGCATGAAACCACTGTGTGTATCTATATAAACCACTGTGTGTAAACTTTTTATATCCACTGTGTGTATTTGTATATATATATATATATATATATATATATATATATATATATAATTAACCACACTCAAAAAAATTGAATGAAGAGAAGAAATTTTAACTAAGAACTGAACTTCGTGACAATAAAAGCATTCAATAAAATAGTAAATCACACCAACAACTCTTGTAGAACTTTAGCGCTTTTGTCTTATTTATTATCAAGACTTCTTCAGAAAGACATGTTTCATAAGTATGAGCAACCATTTTCACTTCCTTTATATATATTAGTTCTAGCAGGCCATTTAAATTAACAACAGTTCCTTTCCAGTAGTAAAGTGTGAACAAGCAGGGTGCTGTGTGCATTTTCATTAACATTACAATCACAGTTACATTAGGTAAATTAGTCAGACAGTAATAGCCTTGTGGTGCCGTGTGCATACTAAAAGGGATTGTGTGCAAAAAGGGATCGTGTGCAAAAAGGGACTGTGTGCAAAATAAAAAATAAAAAAAAAAAAATTTTTTGGTGGGAACCGGGAAGGATGACAGTCATGCTGTGATGATTCTAATATAAACACATTACTTATGAGTCTTTGCCTCCAAAGGTAAGTAAAGAAGGGAACGGAGGAAGGTGGAGGAGTCAGGTAGAGAGTCCTACTATGCTTTGGTATCGGTGTGTGTGTAGAGTAATGTGTGGGAACAACCTTTTCCAAGAGATCATACAGCACAGACACTCCAGGTACCCACCAATCCTGAAAAAGGGATTCACAGCAAGGGCACAGAATGGACCGAACAAAAAGGACTGGGTGTCAAGTTTCCCCCTTCCAATTTCCACCGATATGTTTGGAATCAGAGGGGTCCTCACCAACAATTGGGACATCTTGGGAGGAGAAAAAGGTCTGAGAAAGTTACTTGGGACATCCCCAAATTTCTATTTCAAACGAACCTCTTCTTTTGGTGGTGCGTTCGAGAGGAATACAAGGCCATCCCCACAGAGCAAAGTATCGACAGAACCTGGAATGTCTGACTGTGACAAGTGTGTTGCCTGTGTCCACATACGAAAAAACAACAACGTCACCTTCCCGCACTGCAACAGAACTGTCAGTCTACATGACCACTATGACTACAACACAAAAAATGTAGTCTACTGTGCTTTCTGCGAACACTGTGGGAATTTCTATATCGGCAAAATGAACAGGAAGCTGAGTAGCCATATTAAAGAACACACTGCAGCAATACACAAACAGGACAGTTTGAATGCCTTGGCTAAACACAGTGCTATTTGCCCAAACTTCACAGGATTCAAATTCACAGTGCTGGGAAAAAATAACAGAATTTGTAGGGGACATGGACACATTCCTGCAAGTCCGGGAATTAAAATGGCAGATAGAACTGAGAGCTGATGTCTATCCAGGTCTCAATGAGACACTGAACATTAAATGTGCACTTAATGGTATAGAGATTGAAATGTGATAGGGTTTGAAGAACTGTGCAAGAGGGTTTGAAGAATTGTGCATGTAGATTTAATGTGTTTATGGATTTACAACTGTGCAAGTGAATGAATATAATGTTCTTCTCTCTCTCTGACTTTTGACTCCCCCATACCCCTACACACATGCTCCCAATCACCAGGCTAGCCCCCACTGACCGCACCAACTATACCCCCCGGTCTCACTATTTCATGCAGCCATTCAAGGGGTGATACCATCCAAACCAGCCCACAGCTGGTACCATCCGCACTGACAGTCTTCTGGGACACTCTGTCATTCATATGCTCCTTGTCATGTGCGGCTCACTACCAGCCCCCCCCTCAAGTCCACACCGTATTCCTCCCCCATCAGGTGGCATACCCACACATTACTCTACACACACACACACACACCGATACCAAAGCATAGTAGGACTCTCTACCTGACTCCTCCATCTTCCTCCGTTCCCTTCTTTACTTACCTTTGGAGGCAAAGACTCATAAGTTACGTGTTTATATTAGAATCATCACAGCATGACTGTCATCCTTCCCGGTTCCCACCAAAAAATTTTTTTTTTTTTGCACACAGTCCCTTTTTGCACACAATCCCCTTTTTTGCACACAATCCCTTTTTGCACACAATCCCTTTTAGTATGCACACGGCACCACAAGGCTATTACTGTCTGACTAATTTACCTTATGTAACTGCGATTGTAATGTTAATGAAAATGCACACAACACCCTGCTTGTTCACACTTTACTATTGGAAAGGAACTGTTGTTAATTTAAATGGCCTGCTATATATATATATATATATATATATATATATATATATATATGTATTTACACACACACACACACACACACATATATATATATATATATATATATATATATATATATATATATATATATATATATATATATATATATATATATATATATATATATATATATATATATATATATATATATAGATATATATACATATATATATATATGTATGGATATATATATATATATATATATATATATATATATATATATATATATATATATTTATATATAAATACACACAGTGGAGTTTTTTTGTGATATAAAAAATGAGACCACAATAAATCATTTCAAAACCTTTTCTCACCTTTAATGTGACTTATAACCTGTACAATTCAATTGAAAAACAAACAGATCTGTTAGGGGAAAAATATATAACAAATAAAAAGAACTTATAATATGCTGGTTTCATAAGTGGGTACACCCTTAAAATAATACTTTGTTGAAGCACCTTTTGATTTAATTACAACATTCAGTCTTCTTGGGTGAGTCTATCAGCATGGCACATCTTGACCTCGCAATACTTGCCCACTTTTCCTTGCAAAAGTGCTCCAAGTCAGATTGTGAGGGCATCTTTTGTGCGCAGCCCTCTTCTAGTCACCCTACAGATTTTTTATTGGAGTTAGGCCTGGGCTCTGGCTGGCCCATTCCAAAACCTTTATTTTCTTCTGGTGAAGCCATTCTTTTGTTGTTTTAGATGTATGCTTGGGGTCATTGTTTTGCTAAAAGGTGAAATTCCTCTTTATCTTCAGCCTTCTAGCAGATGCTTGATGGTTTTGGGCCAAAAGCGACTGGTATTTGGAACTGTTCATAATTCCCTCCAGATCCCATTTCCAGCTGAAGAAAAGCAACCCCAAAGCATGATACTGCCTCCACCATGCTTCACCATGGGGATGGTGTTCTTTTGGTGATGCAAAGTGTTGTTTTTGTGCCAAATGTACCTTTTGGAATTGTGGCCAAATAGTTAAACCTTGGTCTCATCAGACCATAACACATTTTCCCACATGCTTTTGGGAGATTTGATGTATTGTTTTGCAAATTTTAGCCAGGCCTGGATATTTTTCTGTGTAAGAAAAGGCTTCCATCTTGCAACCCTACACCATAATCCTGACATATGGAGAATACTGGAGATTGTTGTCACATGTAGTACCCAACCAGCACTTGCCAGAAATTCCTGCAGCGCTGTCAGTGTTGCTGTAGGTCTCTTGGCAGCCTCCCTGACCAAATTTCATCTTGTCTTTTCATCAATTTTGAAGGGATATCCAGTTCTTTGCAACATCACTGTTCTCCCATATTTTCTCCATATTTTCTCCACTTTTTGATGACTGTCTTCACTGTGTTGCATGGTATATCCAATGCTGTGGAATTTATTTTGTACCCTTCTGACTGATATCTTTCAGCAATGAGATCCCTTTGATGCTTTGTAAGCTCTTTGCAAACCATGGCTTTTGCTGTAGCAGACAACTGAGTAAATGTCAGAAAATCCTACTGTGACAGCTAAATATTATTTGGGGTTAATCAGAGGCTCTTTAATTGATGGCAGGTGTGTACCCAAGAAGTCTGAATGCTGTAATTGAATCAAAAGGTGTTTCAACAAACTATTAGTTTAAGGGTGTGCACATACACCAACATATTAGTTTAAGAGTGTGCAGACTTATGCAACTAGTGTATTGTATGTTTTTTGTTTTTTACATTTTTTACCCTTACAGATTTGTTTTTCAATAAAATTGTACAGGTTATAAGTCACATTAAAGGTGGAAAAAGTTTTGAAATGATTTATTGTGGTCTCATTTTTTTTATATCACAAAAACCTGGCATTTTAATAGGGGTGTGTAAACGTTTTATATTCAGTGTGTGTGTGTGTGTGTGTGTGTGTGTGTGTGTGTGTGTGTGTGTGTGTGTCTATATATATATATATATATATATATATATATATATATATATGAGAATGTTGACAATTAAAAAACAGCCCACATAAACAATGGCTACAGTTCCAATTAATGGAAACTTCATGCAACCCTAAAAAAATAACAGTAAACCAATGCAGTTATTAGTAAGAAAACATATAAAATAAACATTGTATAGCTCATAATAGTGCACATACCTTAACTAAACATACCCAAGTAATAAATCATGTTAATGCTACCAGACAAAAAAATTGACGTCATGTATACAAAGCTTTGAGTCAAAGAAACATCATATTTTGACAGTATCACATGTAAAGGGATGCTTTTAAATGAAGGATGCTGCTCCCAGATATCATATCATTCAAGCCCCAGGCATTTGTAGAATTAGCCTTAAGCTGCCACTTTAATTCCTTTAGCTCTAACAAATCACTTACAGGACTACTCCTCACATCAGCTGTAATATTTTCAATGATATACAATTTAAGACTGTGAGAACTGTTGATGTTAATATGTTTGCAAAGTGCATTAAGCTCATCCATCTTCTTAAATATCATACATAAGTTGTCATATTTTAGCTCTCAGAAGCTGCATCATTTTCCCAGTATTGAAGCTGGGACATTGCTGGTATTCTGCCATGTAAACCACAACAACATTGGAACACTGATATCTCTGGCTTAGCTTAAGTTCACCATATCCCTGAAAAAGGAAAGAGGATACTTCCAGAATGTAGCAACATTGATAACAGTGCCTGCATTTTTTCATACTGGCAATCCCAGTAAGGGTTACAACCTCCTGAAATCAAGGTTTTAAAACAAAGGTTGTTTTTATAGATAAAATTAGGAAAGGAACTAAAGCCTGAACATGTTCTTGATTAACCAAAAAGTTGTTCCAGTTCTTACTCACCACTGCTTTAATACAATAAAATTCAAGATTATTTGTAAGTATTAATGTCTCGTTGTACCTAACTATGGTATCAGTTGGTGAATTATTATGTAAGTGCTGGTTTCCCTTACCTATCAAGTGGTAAAAAGCTCTGTTTTCTCATTTAGTTTTTACCTTTTCAAAAGGGGTGTTGATGAAACTAGGTGGATAACCTCATACATCAAACATCTTTTTATGTTTAAAACACTGTTGTATAAAAACCTCCTCCCATGAGATCAAGCTCAATAATCTGAACCTCATACCTCAAACATCGTCTTAAGTTTAAAACACTCGTGTATAAAAACATCATCCTGTGTGATCAGGCTCGATAATCTGAACCTCATACTTCAAACATTTTAAGTGTAAAACACTCGTATATAAAAACATCCTCCCATGAGATCAAGCTCGATAATATGAACCTCATTCCTCAAACATCTTCTTAAGTTTAAAACACTCATGTATAAAAACATCCTCCCATGAGATCAGGCTCGATAATCTGAACCTCATACCTCAAACATCTTCTTAAATTTAAAATACTCGTGTATAAAAACATCCTCCTGTGAGATCACGCTTGATAATCTGAATCTCATACCTCAAACATCTTCTTAAATTTAAAACACTCTCGTATAAAAATATCCTCCTGTGAGATCAGGCTCGATAATCTGAACCTCATACTTCAAACATCTTCTTAAGTGTAAAACACTCTCATATAAAAACATCCTTTTGTGAGTTCAGGCTTGATAATCTGAATCTCATTCCTCAAACATCTTCTTAAGTTTAAAACACTCTCGTATAAAAACATCCTCCCGTGAGATCAGGCTCGATAATCTGAACCTCATACCTCAAACATTTTCTTAAATTTAAAACAGTCATGTATAAAAACATCCTCCTGTGAGATCATGCTCGATAATCTGAACTTCATACCTCAAACATCTTCTTAAGTTTAAAACACTCTCATATAAAAACATCCTCCTGTGAGATCAGGCTCAATAATCTGAACCTCATACCTCAAACATCTTCTTAAGTTTAAAACACTTGTGTATAAAAGCATCCTCCCGTGAGATCAGGCTAGATAATCTAACTAACTGGAATTCAAAAAAAGATTTTTTCTGATGTATCAGATATCAGCTACTAAAATGTAACTAAGAAATGGAATGTGTTGGCTTTAGTAAATATTAGCTTCAATGCACAAGCTTTCTTTATTTTCCCAAACTGTTAAATCTAAATAACTGATCTCATCAAAAGAAAAATTCATAGTGAATTTCAAATACTCGGTAGTGGAATTCAAATATTCAAAAAAATTCCTTTAGCTTGTCTAAAGTGTCAGTCCAAAAAATATTGTGTCATCAAGATAAAACCCATATAGGGATCAACACTTCTTAAAAGGGAAGGAAAAGAAGTAAATATCTTCCCATTGGGCCATGACTAGGTTGGCAAAAATGGGAGTGTAAGCCATAACCATTGCCACACCTGTCAGTTATAATAACTGCCCTTCAAAAGAATAAAATATTCTCAATTACCATCTCTATTAGATCTTTTAAAAATGTAATTCTATCATGGTCAATTTCAATATTAGTACACAAAAAGTCATAATGCCTCTCTAAACCAGTATGGTGGGGCATAACTGAAAAAAGGTCTTTTACATTGATGGCAACAAAAATCTAGCTATCATTATATAGGGTTTTTGAAATTCTGGTCAAAAACTCCCATTAGTCCTTATAAAGGTGATTGATATTGTTCTCCACCTCCTTCAGCTGGTAGTCAATCAAACAAGATATAGTAAATGTCTTGGATGATTTTGTGTCCACTATCAGGTGCAAAGGGGGATCCATAACATTTGTATGTCTCTTGGGGATTTGCAAAAATAGTTGTGTATCCTTGGATTAGTGACCATAAGATAATCATAGTCACTCTTAGAAATAAATCCTTGTAGTGATAAATCATCCAACAAAGTATCAACTATTTGGTAAGCAATATTTCTTTGATTGATGGATACCTCTGCATAACTTCCACCATACAACTCAAGCATCTTATTGATATAGTAATTAGTATGCATAGCCACCAATTCTCTACATTTGTCTTCCTTCAAAAGTCTGATTTGTTTATTTTTAATGATTTTTTTCAGTAATACTTGTTAATTGGGTTTCAAGTTTAACAAATACTTACCTTTTTTGTTATTAATAATTTGTCTGATTTCACTTTCACAAATTTTGTCAAATAAAGTAATCACAGAGTGCACTGGGGTTGAACCTGCTTTGTTTCCTACATAACAAAAAACAAAATGCCAATATGCTCTCCTCAGCACTGTTTATCGATCTGTCCAAGGCATTTGATATGGTTAATCACCAAATACTTATAAATATCCTCAAATCCCTCTCACTAGATACACTCACTATTAAGTGGTTCCAATCCTATTTAGATAACAGACAACAGGCAGTACTTTGGCACAACACTCTATCTACCCACCTGCCCATTAACATTGGCGTCCCTCAAGGGTCCATATTAGGTCCTCTTTTTTTCTCCATATTTATCAATGACCTTCATCTAGCAATCCCCCAAGCTACATGTGTTCAGTACGCTGATGATTCTACACTTATATGTACAGCCACATCCACTTCTAAACTTCACTCCCTTACCCAAGAAGTATTTAATACAGTAGAACAATGGTTTACACAACATTGCCTTCTGTTGAACCCCAAAAAACTAAAACTCCTCCTTTTCAATCCTACTCGTAAGACCGTCCCAATAGATTTCTCAGTTATATCCACAAATGGTACTCCCATATCACCTGACCCAACTATTAAACTACTTGGTATTACCATAGACAACAATCTTAACTTTGACACCCATATCAATAATGCTATAAAAACCATCAATAAAAAGCTAGGCTCTCTCTACAGAATCAAACCATTCCTTTCACTAACAGTCAGAAAAACTATTGCTTATACCCATCTAATCTCTGCACTCCTCTATGCCTCACCCATATTTACCAATTTATCTAAAAATAACCTCGCCAAACTGAAAATCTCCTGCAATAACATTGCCAGGTTTGCTACTGGCAACCCATTTAGAACCCACCACTGCTATAATCTTAAGCAGCTTGGATGGCTAGAAATTCAGAATCTGCTTAAATTCCACCAACTAACCATTGCCCATAAGACTCTTTACCAACCTTCCAGTACTCCTATATTAACTAACCTCATCTATCCCTATAAGAATCTGAAATCCTTGCGCTCATCACACAAACTTCTTGTAAACACCTCTAAATCTAATAACAAGGCTGGAGACTCTCTTTTCAGCAACACTGTTGGAAAATCCTGGAACCTTCTCCCCAGTGAACTTTCCTCAGTTTCCTCCACGTCTCTTTTCAAAAACAAACAGAAACTTTTCCTAAGAACACACTGGCTATGCCCCTGTACTAAACCTGACTGATCAGTTTTCTACTTTTTCTACTCATAACAGGTACTGCCTACCCACTACTTCCCTATAACTAGCTCTACCTTCCTTCTTTCCACTTTACCTTTTTGCTATTCCCTACCCTTCTTTTCATCCCCTAAGCTTACTCATAGTGTGACAACTCTTTTATTTATATAAAAGACACACTTATGCCTCTTTTATTTTGACTTTCTGTGTTCTACCTGTAATCTGAACTGTACCTGCCTACTGCACTGCAAAGTATTTCTGCCCTCTCTGTAATTTTTCCACTGTAACTGCCTTTGGCACTGTGATGTATTTCTGTTTCTTTGGTTTTTCCAGCTTAACTTCTAATGTTCTTTGTAAATATAAAGGTTTTATTTTCCTCTTATCCCAGACCTATTTCTCCCAGACTATAGTATAATATTAGACCTATTTTTAGTATTGTACCTGGATTTTAAAATAGAAGGTACTTAGACCTCTATGATAATTTCTGTATTAACCTGTAACAACATTGTTTGTAAAAATGTTTTTTTGCACGGAGCTTATCTCCCCGGGCCTCTGCTGAAAATGGACATGTATCCAGTTGGACTAGCCCAGTCAACAAATGTAAAATAAAATAAAATAAAAAATAAAAATAAATAAGGAGAATGAGTGAGAAGCCATGTAATCCTTTGGACTGAAATGTAAACTCAAACTGAGTCATGGGTAAACAATTTGAGAACAACTGGAACATTATCAACTCTGGCTCATCTAGCAGAAACGAACATTAACCCTTTCTTAAATAAATCAGCCCATTGGTCATTAACAACTATATTACTGTAGCTGAATATGTTAAAATGATGCCTTTAATTGTATACTACAGTCATATGTGGTCTTGTTTTGTTCCTCCTCCTGCCCTCCCCTTCTGATTTTGTTGACCCTGTTTCCCATTGTACCATCTTGGCTGTTGCAGTGTTGTGTAAACTATGTCCTTCTGTTGTTGGTTCCTTAACTGATCTGACCGCCTTAGAGGTGGGGAATTGAAAAGGAACCCCCATTTTGTTGGTCCTGGTAGTTACCATAATTGGACTCAATACCAAATCATCCAAGCCTTCATTTTGACCATCTAAATTGCATGCATTGTTAACGTCTTTTATTCTGAAATGTTTAGCCTGTGGTAAAGGAGAGCAACCTTTTCCATCATCATAATCTATTTTATACCTGTAGAACATCTTGGCTATTTTTACTTTCCAGGCCATTCACAATATTATAAACTTTATCTAAGGTACCCCAATACTTTTTATTTAGCTTCAAACAATACATCTGAAGTTAAACTATTGTGCAAAAAAATAGTGTCATTAAATAACTAGTTCATATGCTTTAAATTATACTTAAATACTTCTATAAGTTCATAGCCATGTCCGTTGAATAAATTAATTAACTCCTGATGCAAACATGAAGCTTCTGTAAGTCTGGTCAGGTATTTCTAAAAGAGAATCCCTTTAGGAACATGGTTAACATGTATACATTCTTTAAAGTAGCAATTCTTCACTTGAAGGTTATGATATTTGTTAAGTTTCACTTGAAATAACTAATTGTTTGGCAAATGATCAGGGTATAATTCCCGTATGCCCAGGTTCCATATGCCAGTTGGTGTTCCTTTCAGCCAATCTTGTATGGAACACTGAGTGTGATGAGCAGCCACTCCTACCTCATTAATGTGATTGGTTTCCATTCTCATGTCCTGGGAAGAAAGTCACTTCTGTTAACAGACAGATTGTGATTGGATGTCTGAGCTGGAGTAATATTGGGTTTGTTTTCCCGTAGTCTAAGCTTGTCATTGTTGAAAAAAAAACATTCCCTGCTGTGAAAAACATCATTATGTCTTTTATGAGCAGCAAAAGCAGACATCTGATGGGAAAGTTATTGCACCAATAAGTTAAGATTTCCTATAGAGGATAAAATATCATCATAAGATGAGTTTAAAATGTCTCCTGCTTGACTTGTTTCTAAAGATGACATACCCACGAACAAAAACTAAAGAACATCCAAAATACCACAAACAAACTTCAAAAAAACAAAAAAAGCCAGGAGCTGAGAAGAACAAATACTTGTTGTATTAATATAAAGCCATTTAATGTTTTTGTCCTGGTAAATGCACGTCTTCAGAATAAAACAAATCTTTATCTTACCAAAAATATTATACATAATAAAAATCACTATCTCTTTCAGCCCAAAAAATGTTGAAGAGAATTTAACTCCTTAATTCCTAGCTTTCTTTCACATCCTAATAAACCTAGATTGTCTCTTAATCATCCTTTAAGAGACTAGCCTTCTGGTGGTAGGAGACTACCTGATTTAGAATTATATTTCTTATCATCAGTTATAAAGACGATTACTCGCTGGTCAAATAATAATTACTGTGCTAAATGGAAAGACATACAAGAAAGTATTTGCATCAATCTAATCATCAGCTACTCTCACATCATAATATGATAGTTAATAATAATTTTCTTTGGTTATTAAAAGATTATATTTTGGAAAATCAAAGTCAACCAATTCCTCTTATATTACCATGATATTGGATAACTTCAGAAATTTTAGAAAATAAATCCAAAAGGTAACAGGTGATGAAGGTTTGTAGTCCAACCAGAAAGACAGAAATCGTAAAAAAAGATCCACTGACCACCAGGCAGTAAAAATAATAAAAGTGATTTAATATAACACAGAGAATTCAGAACAGGTTTTAAAGGCACCACAAAATTGAGTCCTGGATATCTGTGCACCCCAAATTCTATGATCCATCTGGTTTCACAATACTCTGTATAACCAGAGACCTCGTTGTTCCTGCTATCCTTAGTTATTTTCTGTAATGCTTGGAATAGGAATTGATGTCCAGGAAATTTCCCTGCATGTACTGAAAGAGCATTTCATTTGTCCTTAAGTCTAATGTCTGACAGATGAATCATAGAACTTGGGGCACACAGATATCCAAGACTCAATGGTGTGGTGCCTTTAAAACCTGTTTTGAATAGGCGTAGACCTTACATTTTCAAAGTATTAATTGTTTTATTGATGGTTTCTTTTGACTGGAGCAATTTAGTTTAGAAAGAATTGTATGTTGTTAGTTATTGTATGTCTGAGGAAGGGTTTGAGTACCTGAAAGCCCTAACATTCTCTGTGTTATATTAAATCATCTTTATTATTTTACTGCCTGGTGGTCTGTGGATCTTTTTTTTTTTTTTTTTTTTTTTTACGGCAACTTCAGAAATTTTGTGTACAAGAATCCAGAATATAAAGCATGTTTTTAAACATTCCAACAGCATATACAGAAAACAATATATGCAATTTATTGTATCTACAATGGCTGCATTTAAGGAAAAGAATCTAATATATTGGTGCCTGTTGATGGATAAAGAAATGTTACAAATCCTAGATTTTATATAAAAAATTAATTTAAATAATGAAATGTGTTTAGATATTCAAAATTGTAGATATTCAATAGAGAAGAAAATTAATCTAAAGCAATTATCAGTAATAAATACTGCTCCTAAATTTATTGCCCTTCTAATTTTTTGATGGATCAAAATATTTTAGAAAAAGGATTTGTATCCAAAATTTATAGGATATTACAAAATATTACAAAGAAAATTACTGTGGTTATTTTAATTCCATAAATAATTATTATCCAAGAGAAGAAGAAGGAAAAAATATTCTATCATCCTCTAAACAAACTACTTGCTCATTAAAATGGAAGTTATTTTCTTGAAAATTTATGCATAAAGCGTTCATCACTCCACATACAATTGAATTAATGTATTAAAAAATGTTGAATAATGGAGATGTAAGTTGAACATTAAAGAAGATTGACAACATATGTTTTTGAATGCAATGTAATTAAACCATTCTGGAATTACCCTAATTTTTTACAGCAACTATTTAATGAACAAATTTACTTTAAGTCATTCATTTTATTTTCTACTCAAATACCTTCATGTGTTAAAACATAAATTACGCACATCTTTGGAGTATTCTGTCAATTGCAAGGAAAATAATCACCAAGAATTGGAGAAGTGAATCAACTCAATTTTGAAAGAATTTATAACCATTGAAACCAAAGTCTGTCATCTGGAATTACTTACAATCAAGGCAAGAACAACTAGAACTACCACTTCTTATAACTCTTGGATGAAACTCAAAAAACTGCTAAATAAACAGTCATTAATTGTTTAGAAACAAAGATCAATTCATAAACATATAATTTTATTTATTTTCATTTATAGTTGACAACTTGCAAATAGCTGCTTTTATTTAGTTTTGATAGTCTCTCTTCATTGTTTACTAGTTTAACTAATTTCTATATATGTTATAATGTTACATTCTGTTATGTTTTTGTAAAATCTTAATAAAAATATTTGAGCAAAGAAAAAAATAAAACAAATCTATCAATGCTTGTACTTGTATAGTAAAAAACCTCCACCCATGAACAAACATCACTTAATTCTATTGGCCTACCTCACCATCAATGACTGACCTCTTACAAATAATTAAAATACATCATTTTTGAGTTATACAATGCTTATTTCATATGCTTTCTAGTAATAACACTGTTGTTTGCTATTATTATTTTTTTATGGTTATATGAAGTTTCCATCAATTGAAACTAGTCATTGTTTCATGTGGGCAGCTTTTTAATAGTCAACATTCTTTTATATACATGTCTACATCTAAGTTACTCACCTTTATGCTCTCCTAGAGGTACATGCATTTGACATCTTACGTCTAACTGAAACATGGTTAAAACCTGCTACCCGAGACTATGAAATCACCCCTCCAGGATACAGTATTTTGAGATTAGATCGCCTGAGCAAGAAGGGTGGGGTAGTAGCCATATTATACAAAGCAGGGATCCAAGTTATTTCATTAGATGCCCAACCACCTTCTGATACTAATATTGAAATCCTTATCACTAAGCTTCAGATTAACACCTGTAAGTTCATCTACATTATATGCTCCTATCTTCCTCCTGGAAATAACATCACCACCCTTGAAAGTATCCTTAGCTTGCTTTCCACAAACTACCCACAAGAAACTATAGTGCTAGGTGACTTTAATATAGACTGAAATAGCTGTACTACTGTTAATCCTACTACCCACATAAACCTATATGGTTTCTCCCAAACAATCACCTCTCCTACCAGAATCCACAAACCCACCCATAAAGAAAGCACCTTAGATTGGATTCTAACAAATACTCATCCTCTAACATAGAAAGAAAGCACCCTTCCAGATGACATTAGCGATCACTCACTAATGTATATAATTAGACAAAACACTAATATTCTCTACCCAACCACATATAGAACCACTTGAACCAATACACATTTTAACCCTGAAAGCTTCCAAAATGAACTTAGTGCATGTCACCCCTAAAACACCTCCAGCTAGAGGATGCAGTGACATACTTCAACACCACATTTTTAGAAATCTTGAACTACCAGGCCCCGACTTGTACTATCAGGAACTGGACTAAAACTGCTCCATGGCTAACAAAAGAAACTAGGCAGACAATTTTACTTAGAAACAAAATTTGGGCTAAATGGCATACTACTAAAAACCCACCTGATCATATAAAATTTAAGCAGCTTCGAAATACTAAAACATCAATTATTTTAGATAAAAGAAATTTCTACTTTCAACTTCAACAAACTAACCAACATAAACCACAAAAATTCTTGACAGGTATTAATAGACTCCTACATCAAGGTCACTCCAAGACACCAACCCCATCAGGGATAAACCATGAGAATCCCAAACAAATTGCTAATGCTTTTAATACCTTCTTTACTGAAGCCATCCAATCACCTGGTAACTCACTACCTCCGGTATCCTTTAGCCTGCCTTCCTCCTCCACTAGCTTACTGTCTTCATTTCATTTACAATCTGCTCCTACATCCCTCATCTGCACCCTTCTTCAAAAACTCAAACCATCCATCCCCTCAGCTGACCTATTATGAGCCAAATACCTGCAAATATCAGTTACATTTATAGCCTATCATATTTCTATCCTAATAAATAGAACCATAACAAAAAGAGAACCATCCCATCTAGCTGGAAAATCCCCATAAAATTCCCCAACACAAATGCGGTAACTCAACAGAACTCTCAAACTTTCATTCGATTGCCTTATTCTGTCCCTTAGCTAAAATAACGGAAAAATGCATCCACCATCAACTGTTAGATCACCTTCTCCAAAATAGCCTATTAGCTAACTGTCAGCATGGTTTTAGGCGTTTCCACAACACCACCACTGCCATCTTATCCTTTTCTGACTGCATTAACAAAAATCATAACAGTAACACTCTTTCCTCCGCAATCTTTACTGATCTCTCAAAAGCCTTTGACATGGTCAGCCATCAGCTACTTTTGAATATACTTAAGTCCCTCTCACTTGATACACAGTCATTACAGTGGTTCAAATCCTACTTAGATAATTGGCAGAGCTTTGGGATAATAATCTATCTAACCACCTTCCTGTCACCCTTGGTGTAAGTCAAGGTTCTATATTGGGGGCCCTCTACTATTCTCAATTTTTATCAATGATCTAAATGTAAACATCCCTCAAGCTACCTGCATACAATACGCAGATGATTCCACATTAATATGTTCCAGTACTGGTCAGTCTGAACTGCAGTCTCTTACCCAAAATGTCTTTGAAATAGTAGAAAAATTGTTCTTACAGTGCTGCCTCCTCCTTAACCCCAAAGAGACAAAATTATTGCTCTTCACTCCCAAACAAAAGTCCACCCCAATTGACTTCACTGTCATATCTAATAACAGCACTGTCATATCTCCTGACACTACCACCGAACTCAGGAGTAATAATAGACCACAACCTTAACTTTGATACTCACACCAACACTACAATAAAACCAATTAACAGAAAACTAGGCTCTGTTTATAAGATTAAACCATTCCTTACTCCTATAGCTAGAACTACTATTGCCCACACCCACCTCATCTCAACTCTCCTCTATGCCTCACCTATTTATACTAATCTATCTAAAAGCAACCTCAATAAACTGGCAACCTCCTATAATAACATTGCCAGATTTGCCACTGGCTCCCCATTTAGAACTCACCATTGTCATAATCTAAAACAACTAGGTTGGCTGGAGCTACATAATCAGATTCAATTCCACCAACTTATTATTGCCCATAAGACCCTTTATCATCCTAGCAATACTCCAATACTCATGAGTCTAATCACCCTGTATAAAAATCTTACAAACCTATGCTCAGCAAATAAATTACTGGTATACAGGCAAAAAACCTACAATAAAGCAGGGGATTCACTTTTCTCTAACACTGTGAGAAAAACCTGGAACTTACTTCCCTGTGAACTCTCATCTCTTTCTTCAACTCCACTATTCAAAAAGAAACTCAAATTATACCTTACAACTCACTGGCTATGTCCTTGTACTAACGCAGGCTAAGAATCCCCTTCCTGTTATATTATGTTATGTGCACTAAATACTAATTTCTCTACTACTACATTAAGTCCACCTCCTTCTTATATCTCTGTGAATCTGAACAGTTAAGCTAATTTAAGACTGTATAAATTTAATCCTTCTTACAAACTACTATAGAATATGTTGATGTTTACACAGCTTGGACTTTATGAATGTATCACTGCCTTGTAAATATTTTTTCTTCTGCTATTCTTTTGTTTTTTTTTTAATTTGTTATCTCTCATGATTGCTAAGTTGCTATGTGAACAACTGTATTAGTCTGAAAAGTGTACTGTATCTGTAGTTGCAAATATCTGTTTTCCTGGAGCTTTACTCCCCGGGCCTGTAGTGAAAATGGACATATATCCAGTTACACTTGCCTGGTCAACAAATGTAAAATAAATACAAATAAATAAAAATCTATTTATATCTATATCTATGTATATCTATATATCTATCTATATATATATATATATATATATATATATATATATATATATATATATATATATATATATATATATATATATATATATATATATATATATATATATATACATGGTTCTACCTCACATAAACGAAACACTACAACACCGACAACGCAATCACCGAAACCACATAACCGACAGTACAAAAACACGAAATCCCACATGCCCGACAACGAAATAACCGACGGTACACAAACACGAAACCTCATACTTACACACACCACAATAAACAACCAAAACACATTCCCCATCCAAAAACCACATACACAACACAAGCACACAAAATCCTACAAACCCACACTAAACCTCACATACACAACTACCTACAACCCTAACCCAAACCCTAACCCTAAGGTCCGTCACTACCGACACTTACCTGACCGCTCCCTAACCCTAACTCACTTATCCCGCCTAACCCAAACACAATCACTACCACACTTACCTGACCCGCTCCTAACCCTAACTCACTTAACCCACCCCTATCCACACTTACCTTACTCGCACCCTAACGTCCGTCACTACGCATACTTACACAGCCTTTTCCCATGTCGGCATCCTCGGCGTCGGTGCTTTCATCCGTCGGGTCGGTCTTCTGCTTGTCGATCTTCTAGGTCTTCTGCGCTGTCGATCTTCTGGGGCTCGCGATTTCCCTGTCGATGTTCCGGTGTCGTTGAAGTGAGGTAGAACCATATACATACACACACACACACACACACACATAGATATATATAGATATATATATATATATATATATATATATATATATATATATATATATATATATATATATATATATATATATGGGTCTAGGACTATTCACTGAAAGCACATTTCACTGAAAGTCAAATGACTGCACAATTCACTGAAAACTCAAACCATTGAAAACTCAATTCACTGAAACACATTTCACTGAAAGTTATATATGGCATTTTCCCTACTGTAGTGTGACCCTGGAGTTAGAATATATAGTAAGGGTTTGTGGGGGCACCACCCCCACATTGGGGAGTGTGAGTGGTGTAACC